>NC_068298.1:43171211-43471211 GCF_025860055.1 Xyrauchen texanus | reverse complement strand
GGGAGCCAGCTTGTGTATGTAACTGTCTTTTAACGTCTCCAGAGTCCGAGGATTTTGAATTCTATGACATATAGTCTTCCTAGTACAGATATGGATCAGGGAGTGTCGAATCTCACCAGTTTATGACATAAAAAGCATTAAAACTAGCAAAGCGCACAGAGCTCGCTATTCACACAACGTTCACAACCACGCATGGTGTCACGTGACTCCCCAACAGAGTACTGTCATTTAAAAAAAAATTTACGATTACCATTTGGAAAGAAGGCTGTGGAACACCGGAACCAGAAAAAAGAAATACAGTTTCTGCTCAGAATGAGCACAACTGAAAAACATTTTGTATTAGTCTCTGTATTAAACACATGTGATATCTTTCCCCAACCTGACATGTATTATAAAATACTCTTGTAAATTCAACTTTGGTTTAGAGGACTGATATCACCAAAGAAAAAATGAATTATGTTTAAAACCATTTTATTACATTTATAAAAACAGGTCTTTAAAGAACAACATACTCTGCAAGAGAATCCACAGTTTTATTTTAGATTTAAGTTTTCAAAACCTTGTAGTTACAGAGATGTACAGGTAGCCACAATCGTGTGTATATATTATCTGCCTAAATAGAATCAGAGTTAACCAAGTGCAACAGAACTTTGCAAATTAATTTCACACCTTATAGTCCTGCCTACAAAAAACAGCTAGTTGCATTGCAGTTTTCCCACAAGCAAAAAGATACAATTCATTGAACACACGTTGACTTTTGTGACAACATCCCACAACAGTGGGCATAACCCATCCATTTATCACCCCAACAAAACAAAATATACCTGCATTAAACTGCCAATTAAAGGCTTTTCAACAACATAAACATTAAAACAATTATGAGAACAACAAAAATAGAACAAGTTAAATGCAAAAATGTCAAACCATTATTTTGGCCAACAAATACTGTAAGTAATAAATTCCATACATTAATTACATTTAAAACACATGTGACAACGATAAACTTATGACAACATCTGACTTTCATGAAAAAAAAAACTTTGTCCTAATAGTTGTTTGATTATAACAAACAACTCTGATTGTGTACTTTTACTTTGGAGGTTAGAAATTCACAAAAATTCTTGTAATTTTAGAGGGGTTTGAAGTAGGTGTTTGAAACCAGCATACAAAACCTCTGCTAGAGAGAACACACATTTGCACAAATTGACTTTTGACCTAAACATTTTACTGAGATATCGCCCTTGGCCTCAACTATAATGCTTTAAAATAGTCACCATCAAAGAACTAACCCTCAACAGAAGTCCAGTGGCCCTTTAAACACTTTTTCACTGCACTGATATTTGATAGTGTAATTTTAACATACCTGTAAAGAGTGTGCAGGATCCAGTGAGAGAAACACATGTGAACTCTAGTAGTGACACTCAGTGTGACACAGACAGACCTCAACAGACGGCAAAATTTAGGCCACAAATGGATCAGCCCAAACTTCCATTCTTGGAGGGCCAGAGATGCATAGGATGGTGATAGACCTACAGGCTCACACAACATGAGCTGTTAGTGCTATGTGATTTATCTTTGATATTTACTTTTGAGAAATGACAGGACTGAAACCAGTGCAAATGTGATGACTATAATCTCAAGCTTTAAACAGTTTGAAGTATATTTACTGCTGTCTGTGAAGCAAATTCAGATTTTTCTGTTTCCACACTGCTTTAAG
The DNA here is from genome assembly GCF_025860055.1 of Xyrauchen texanus. Classification (NCBI taxonomy): domain Eukaryota; kingdom Metazoa; phylum Chordata; class Actinopteri; order Cypriniformes; family Catostomidae; genus Xyrauchen; species Xyrauchen texanus. Next base: position 43,469,494 of record NC_068298.1, on the reverse strand, counting down.
CAAAGGACATAAAGTCAGTGTGGATGCTAATGTGCAGGGTTGGGAGATTTACTTTTGTAAATTCCACTACAGAATACATTCTGTAAAATGCCATTTGTAATGTATTCGGTTAGATTACTCTATGTCAGTAATTTATTCTAAATACTTTGGATTACTTTTTCACCACTAGTAGATTTTTTCACTTGTTTTGACAATAAAAACTCAAAATACACATGTTAAAAATGCATTCTCTGAAAAACCTTAATATCTTATACAGTGTTGTTTCTAAAACAAGATCAAGAAAATGTATCTTGTTTTAAAGATTTTTAGATATTTTTACAGGAAAACAATACAAAAATTATCAAGAATATGATTTTTGCCCTAATATCAAAAGTCTTACTAGAAAAAAGAAATGCTGATCTAATGTGAATTTTCTTGATATTAAATATGATCGTGTCTTGTTACATGTGCATGTAAAATGGCTAGAAATAGCACTTTATCTTAACGTAAAGCTAACAATTTACACAAGGTTTATTTATATTTCTTCTCCTCCAAACTTACTTCAAATGTACTTCTCTGTCTGCTCATATGAATGTAACACATCATAAGAAAGTGTTTCACCACTGTTTAAATGCACTTTGGATCGAATAATTGATATGTATAAATGTTTTCCATCTGAAAGGACTAAATATTAAAATGAAACAAATTACAATAAAATGCAGTTATCTCTTCAGTAATCAAAATACTTTTTGAATGTAACTTTATTCTAAATAGCAATGATTTAAATTGTAACTGTAGTGGAATACAGTTACTTATATTTTGTGTTTTAAATACGTAATCCTGTTACATGTATTCCTTACTCCCCAATCCTTCTTATGTTCTGCAGCTTTTGAGCTGTCCGTCTCTACAGATGACATCAGCTGAAGAGACAGATGGTTTGATTGTCTCCTTCAAATGTCTGGGAGGTCCTCCTTTTGTCTTATAGGGCTGCAACAGTACATGCATCTGTGCCAAACCGAATGAATACAGGGCGTTCTGTACTGTACACGCAGTCACACGAATGATTAAATATCTTAGCATGATGAAACCAATATATAAGCAACATATAATGAACAACACAAACCGCTTAACTAAAATGAAAAAAGATTGTGGCGCAACACAGTACCGCACGGACCAAAACGTAAATTTACATTTATTCATTTGGCAGATGCTTTTATCCAAAGTGACTTACAAAAGAGGAAAACATAAGCGAATCATCTTAAGGAGAAATTTGTATGAAAAGTGCTATACTACAAAGTTTCATTAGCATCACAATAGCATTCAAAACAGATTTAAGATTGTGACTGGTTAAGTGCTCTTGCAAAAGATGTGTTTTCAGCTATTTTTTTTAAGACAGGGAGTGAGTCAGCTTCACGGATGGAATTGAGAAGGGCATTCCACCAACATGGTATGATAAAACTGAGAGTCAGGGAAAGTGTTTTAGAGCCTCTTTGTGTTGGTACAACAAGGCGACGTTCCTTAGCCGACCGCAGTGACTGTTTTGTATGCCAGCATCAGAGCCTTGAATTGAATACATGCATCAACCGGCAGCCAGTGGAGAGAGACAAAGAGTGGTGTAACATGTGCTCTCTTTGGTTCATTTAAGACCAGACGTGCTGCTGCATTCTGGATAATTTGCAGAGGTCTAGTTGCACATACAGGAAGGCCTGCAATGAGAGAGTTACAGTAGTCCAGTCTAGTTATGACAAGTGACTGAACAAGCAGTTGTGTGGCATGTTCAGAGAGGAAAGGTCTTATTTTCCTGATATTGTAGAGTGTAAATCTACATGATATTATAGTCTTTGAGATGTGGTCTGTGAAATTTAGCTTGTTATCAATGGTTACCCCTAGATTTCTGACCGTTTTGGAAGGCGATACTGTAGTTGAACCCAGCTGCCCGATGATGTTGTGTTCAACAGCAGGGTTGGCTGGAAAGATAAGGAGTTTGGTCTTGGCTGGGTTGAGTTGAGTTGCAGGTGGTGTTCCTTCATCCAGGCCAAGATTTCTGCCAGACGAGCAGTTACTGTGGTGTCATTGGGCTTAAAAGACAAGTAGAGTTGCATGTCGTCAGCTTAGCAGTGGTAAGAGAAACCATGTGACTGAATGATGGGGGCCCAGTGATGTTGTGTATATGGAGAAGAGAAGTGGCCCAAGCACTGATCCCTGAGGTACCACAGTTAGTAACTGATGTGGCTTGGATACCTCACCACTCCAGGCTACCTTGAAGGACCTATCTGAGAGATAGGACCAACCAGTCAAGCACAGTTCCTCTGATGCTCAGATTAGAGAGGGTGGAGAGAAGGATCTGATGGTTCACTGTGTCAAAGGCTGCAGAAAGCTCCAGCAGAATCAGAACGGATGATCTGGATTCAGCTTTTGACTGTCTCAGCGACTCCGTGACAGACAGCAGGGCAGTCTCGGTGGAGTGCCCACTTTTGAAGCCTGACTGATTGCCATCCAGCAGTATGTTCCGTGAGAGATAGGCAGAGATCTGATTGAAAACTGCCCTTTCAAGTGTTTTTGCCATGAATGGGATGAGAGAGACTGGTCTGTAGTGTTCTATCTGTGTGGGGTTAAGTGCAGGATTTTTCAGCAGTGGGGTTACTCGAGCCTGCTTAAATGTAGTGAGAAAAGTGCCTGTAAGTAGATATTTGTTAATTATGTGTGTAAGTGCAGGTAGGATGGACGGAGAGATGGCCTGGAGAGGGTGTGATGGAATGGGGTCAAAAGAATAGGTGGTGGGGTGGTTGGAGTTTAGAGACCTCAGTGTCATTCAAAGGAGAGAACATAGAGAAGGAATGGTTGCATACTGTCATGTCTTGTCCTGTCCAGTCATTATATGTTTTGTTCTTGTTCTTTTCTTCTACTCTTTCGCCATCTACTGGCCCTCTCTGTTACGTCTCCTTCCTCTCGTTCTCCAGCTGCTTCTCATCTCCCCTTAATTCTCCATCAATTCCCTTCCCACCTGTTCCCGTTTTCCCGCTGATTAGATCTCTACTTCTTTCCCTGCTTTCGCTGCTTTCGTTGTCTGAGTCTCACTTGAGTTTCACACGCTGAAACAATCCACTGTCTACTTGTCGCTGTCCAGTCCTGTCCTATTGGCACCCGCCTCTCTACACTCTCTTCTCCGTTAATTACCTGAATATTTGTGTTCTGTTCAGTTCACCCCGTGCTGCCAGAAGTCTGGTCCCCACGGTCTCGCCTCGATCCCTGTCTGCCCCAGGGGAGTCTACAGCCTGAGTGCGCAACACTGCAACCCCCGGCTGCCGCCTAAGGGACGCTCGCTAGAGCTCAGAATAAGCCTCCTTTATTCATCGCCCACTCTGCGGGTTGTTTGTGTTAACCTTTTGCCTCTCTAGGAGAAGATTTTGTGTTCATTTTTGTGTTGCTAAGAACTTTCATTAAAGACTACATTTCTGTTACGTCGCTCTTGGGTCCTCACTTACCTCACAACACATACAGGAGCCAGGTGTTTGACAGGGTGTGGTGCAGTGAATGTATTGCTGATGATTGTAACTTTATTTGTAAAAAATGTGGCGAAGATAGCTGCTGTCAGTGATGTGTCAGGTGGTGGAGGGGGAGGACAGAGAAGTGTGTTGAATGTTGTAAATAAGCTATGAGTGTCTGTGGTGCTTTTGATCTTGGTCTGGTAATAGGAGGTTATTGCAACTTTAACGTTATCTGAAAAAGATGCAAGAAGTTGTTGATATTTAACTAGATCTGCTGGATCTCAAGATGTCCGCCATCTCCTCACAGCTGCTTTGAGATCAGTCTGATGTTCATGAAGAACATTAGACAGCCAGGGGCTGGGTGGTGTAGTACGTGCTGGTCTACAAGAGAGAGGACAAATGTTGTCTAGACAGGTTGTTAAAGTAGAGTAAAGTGTGTCTGTGGCAGTGTTTACATCAAGTGTGGAAAATACATTTTGTGTGGGAAGATAGGTAGGGACATCAGTGGAAAGGTGAGAGGGTGAGAGGGAACTGAGGTTACGATGAAAGGAAACCAAAGGTGGAGTCGGTTTTACAATAGATGGGGGAATAATGTTGAATTGAACAAAGTAGTGATCAGAGACATGTAAAGGTTTAACAAGAATATTTGAGGTGGTACAGTTACATGTAAAAATGAGGTCCAGCTGATTGCACCATCTGTGAGTTGCTGTGGTGTGTAATCTTTTCAAATCAAATGAGGCCAGAGGAGTATTCAGTTCAGTGGCCTGGGGCTTGTCTTGGTGTATGTTGAAATCACCAAGAACCACAAGTGGCCTGCCATCCTCTGGCAAAGAGGACAGCAGGACATCCAACTCCTCAAGGAAGCTTGTCAGCTGACCTGAAGGGCGATAGATGACAACAACAGGTTTTTTGTGGGATGCATTGTAGTAACGGCATGGAATTCAAGATGTCTTGTTACATAGTGAAGCCTGTGGTGAAAAAGTCCAGTTATTATGAATGAGCAAACCAGTTCCTCCACCCCTACTGGTATGACGAGGGGTGTGAGAGAAGGAGAAGTTGTGGGAGAGAGCAGCAGGTGTTGCTGTATCCTCAGGATGTATCCATGTCTCCGTCAGTGCCAGGATGCTGAGGGTGGACTGTGTGGCAAAGGCTGGAATGAATGCAGCTTTGTTCACAGCAGACTGGCAGTTCCAGAGTCACACTGAGAATGAAAGCGGAGCAGGTGCTGAAGTGCAAAGTGGCCGTAGGTTGTGTTGGTTGCGTTTGGTCTTGCATCTGTATCTTGTGAGCAGTCTATAACAGATAACAGGGATGTGCTTGAAGGCATGTGTTATTCGTGAACTAGCCATGTTAGTATGTAGAAGTAAAATAATAAAAGAGATAAAACCAAAAATACTTAAGTGCTATGGTGAGTGGCGCCTTGTCGGTGCCCTTGCTCGGTGGACTCGCACAAGTAGACTCGCTGGTCTTTACCCAAGAAGGTCTTCAGCATTCAGACCAATAAATACACCATTTTAACAAGCCATTCAGTGGAAAAAGCAGCCACGCCTTAATGCTACTTAGCACAACAAAGCTTCCGTACACCGCAAATAAATGATGTGGCACTTTAGCAATAAATAATACTCTAAAACAAGTGAAGCACTGTTTGCAGACACTAAAACAATGATAGTTTTACACACACTGGATAATCAACCCTAAATCTAGCAGAGAATACTATGGGACAAGTCACAACAAATATAGCGCACACAAACAAACACGTTTAAGCTATGCGCGTTCAAGACAGTAAACAAACAGCACCCTGATCTAGATCGCTTCTCCTGCAAAACTTAACAGAATTGAGCACCAGATGGCACACTAAATGCATTTGAAGGTTATGCGGACAATTCTTCTATCGACCTGTGCACGGTCTCGCCGGCTTTCACTTTCGCATGCAATCTCTATGTATCCACGTCTCCCACTGAACTTGCTTAGATGCAATATACAATATGGTACAGCCTTTCTGTGGATGCCATAGGAGTATTTATTGCTGCAGATATGCGACCATGCTCAGTCGTCGAGAATCGAGAACACAGTATTTAAGCATCTGCTTAACCTGCTTGAGCCCGTTATAAAGTTCCTACAAGAACGCATTTAAGCAATTCCCGCTCTATGTAAAGCACATAATGTAATTGCCCAGCAGGGGACATTGTCAATAAAACACATATGCCCTCTCCTTTGCTAATGTGGATATTCTGATTTTTCTTCAGAATATTTTGCTCAGCTTCAGCATCTCTGTATCAACAGTTCATACATCACATACAGAACAGTAATGAACAATTATTATAGCATTGAAACTTTAAGAGCAGTGAGAAGATAAAGGAAAGGTCAGTGTTTCTTTACTATGGATCACTTTTAATACAGATAATTTTAACACATTGTTTGGTTTTTATTGGTGTTGGATCACCAATAAAAAACAATTAATTATTTGCCTTGTGAATTCTTTATTTTGACTTTGAAATAATTTTACGACTGTTATTCAATCTTTTGTAGGCATAAAAGCAGGGATGCACTTACAATATTCAAGGCTCCAAGCAACAGTCCAACTATATATCGATATTCTATTTCAATAATCTTTTTTTCAGAAAAAAAAGTGGCAGGCGGAGACTGGGGAGCAGAAGCCTTTCCTCTTCTCCTCCTCCGCCGGGCGGACGAAGCTGGCAACGCTGGCTCGTTGGCCGTGGCAGGCACGGAAAGCAGCGAGTAGCGAGTTCTCCCAAGACTAAACTCACATATTCCCTCCACGTGAGGTCTCCGGAGTTCGGCAATTCCCTCAGCTGGTATGTTGGTAGCCCGAGCTGGTAGATGGTCTTTAGGGATGCGTCGTCGAAGCCGGTGTGGGGGGCAACAGCGGAAAAGAAGAGGGAGAACTCGCGGATGGTCAACTTCGCCTGGGTCAGTTCCATGAGGTAAGCTGCTAGATCCATTTGTGGTCTTTCGTTCTGTTACGAATGCACACAGCGAAGGCAGACGAGGAGAGCGGATCTAAGTGCAAGCTTTACTTTATTGAAACACAAAAACACAAAGGAAAACCCTCAATGGGGAAATAAACATAACACAGAAAACACAGGCAGGGAACACACACATTCAACATTCAACGAAAGACAAGGACTGAACCAAAAACCAGGATATAAATACACAAGGACAGGATGATTACAAATGATACACAGGTGAGAACAATGAACAAAATGGCAGTGATGATGACAGGTGGATACTGGCGCTTCCTCCTACTGGCGCTTCCTCCCGAGCTTTACAGAGCTCCGCCTTCCGAGCTTTCAAGAGGTCCTCCTTCCGAGCTTCCTAGAGCTCAGCCTTCCGAGCCTCCCGAGCTTTCCAGAGCTCCGCCTTTCAAGCTTTCCAGGGCTCCGCCTCTCAAGCCTCTCGAGCCTTCCAGGGCTCTGCCTCTCAAGCCTATCAAGCCTTTCAGGGCTCCGCCTCTCGAGCTTCCTGAGCCTCCCAGGGCTCTGCCTCTCAAGCTTCTCGAGCCTTTCAGAACTCCGCCTCCCAGGGCTCCACCCCTCAAGTCACTCGAGTCTTCTAGGGCTCCACCCCTCAAGCCTCTCGAGCCTTCCAGGGCTCTGCCTCTCAAGCCTCTCGAGCCTTCCAGGGCTCCGCCTCCAGAGCCTCTCGAGTCTTCCACGGCCCTTCTCCCCGAGCCTCCTACGGCTCCACCTCCAGAGCCTCCTACGGCTCCGCCTCCCGAGCCTCCTACGGCTCTGCTCCCAGAGACTCCAGAGCCTTCTAGGGCTCTGCCTCCTGATCCTCCTACGGCTCCGCCTCCCGAGCCTCCTACGGATCCGCCCCCAAGGCCTCCTGAGTCTCCTGAGCCTCCAGAACGTCCCACGGCTCCGCCTCCCGAGTCTCCTACGGCTCCGCATCCCGAGTCTCCTACGGCTCCGCCTCCAGAGCCTTCTATGGCTCCGCCTCCTGAGCCTCCTACGGCTCCGCCCCCAAAGCCTCCTGAGCCTCCTACGGCTCCGCCTCCTGAGCCTTCCTCGGCTCTGCCTCCTGAGCCTTCCTCGGCTCTGCCTCCTGAGCCTTCCTCAGTTCTGTCTCCTGAGCCTTCCTCAGCTCCGTCCTCAGAGCCTTCCAGGCCTCCTGACCCGGCCCCTGTCCTGTGGCCTCCTCCCAGGCCTCCTGACCCGGCCCCTGTCCCGTGGCCTCCTCCCAGGGCCCCTGACCCTGTTCCTGACCTGTGGCCTCCTCCCAGGCCTCCTGACCCGGCCCCTATCCTGTGGCCTCCTCCCAGGCCCCCTGACCCAGTTCCTGTCCTGTGGCCTCCTCCCAGGCCTCCTGACCCGGCCCCTGTCCTGTGGCCTCCTCCCGGGCCCCCTGACCCAGTCCCTGTCCAGTGGCCTCCTCCCAGGCCTCCTGAACCTGCCCCTGTCCAGTGGCCTTCTCCCCGGTCCCCCAGACCTATCCTTGCCCTGTGGCCAGCCCCCAGACCACCTGAACCTGTCCTTGTCCTGTGGTCAGCTCCCAGGCCTCCTGAACCTGTCCTTATCCTCTGTGCCCCTTGGACTTCCTGCCTGCCCTCTGTGCCCCCTAGGACTTCCTGCCTGCCCTCTGTGCCCCATTGGACTTCCTGCCTGCCCTCTGTGCCCCATTGGACTTCCTGCCTGCCCTCTGTGCCCCCGGTGCCATCATTTTGTTTTCTGTGGGTTCCTTTTTGTCTTTTGGTGTTTTTTTCTTTTAGGATCGTCTGGGATACGATCCTTAGAGGGGGGGCTATGTTAGGGTTACCTTGTCTTGTTTTATCGTTGCCCCTTTGGTTTCCATTTTTGTCCCTTTTGTTTTCTGTAGTTTTCACTTTTGTCCCTTGTTTAGCTCCACTGTCTCACTAGTCTGTTGTTTAAAAGAACTACACTTCCCAGTATCCACCTGTCATCATCACTGCCATTTTGTTCATTGTTCTCATCTGTGTATCATTTGTAATCATCCTGTCCTTGTGTATTTATATCCTGGTTTTTGGTTCAGTCCTTGTCTTTCGTTGAATGTTGTTAGCCCGGTGTGTGTTCCCTGCCTGTGTTTTCTGTGTTATGTTTATTTCCCCATTGAGGGTTTTCCTTTGTGTTTTTGTGTTTCAATAAAGTAAAGCTTGCACTTAGATCCGCTCTCCTCGTCTGCCTTCGCTGTCTGCATTCGTAACCTCTATATATATATATTAGGGCTGTCGATTTAACGCGTTAATTCAGCGCGATTAATTTTATTTAAAAACATGCGTTAAAAAAATTGCCCCTGGACCGTAATAAGGAGGATTCCTGAGAAATGCAAGCTTACCACCTGTTTACTCCAGAGGGCAGTAAGTGAAACTTCAGCTGTATGGCAACATACAGAAACAACCCTTCAGCAGACACACAACACAAAGATGTGTTACGTTCTTGCGTTCAAAACACTTTGAGTAAAAATCCGAACTAAGGGATCTCAAGATGTGTTCCAAGTATTTAACTTGACACAGTGACCTAAAATTGTTATTTTTACGATGCAATGCACCCGAAATGCTACACGAGCATGTCTGATGAGCATGTACATTGAGGAGTCCTTAAACAAGCCCTCAAAATAAATCTCAAACTGATTGACAAATTCACTTGTGAAATGGATTGCTGTGAACTGTGTGCTAATGATTGACTCATGATCAATAATATGGTAGTAAACAATACATTGTATTCTAAAGCCGTTTTTTATTTTGTCTTATCAATGATTAACTCTTCTGCCACAAAGCATTTTGTGTAATCAATCATCTGAATATTTTTATTATTAATATATATATATATAATATTTAAAGACAACTATGTATAATTATTTCATCATTATATATTGAATTATTGTTATATGAGGGGCTTTCTCAGCAAATATTTGTATATCTGATTAATCACGATTAATTAATCGGGACACCATGTAATTCATTTGATTAAACATTTTAATCAATTGGGAGCCTCTATATATATATATATATATATATATATATATATATATATATATATATATATATATATATTTAAAAACATTTCTTCTGTGAATTAACAGGGTGTGCAGTTATTTTCTATTCAGGTTTATTATAATATTATGATTCTGAATTTGTATTATTATTTTGTGTTAAAACAAGTTCCTGTTTAATGCGAAACATTGAAACTTGTCAGGCTGCCATGGACACGCCGTTCAAAGAAAACTCAAAAGCTTTGCAGTTTAGCATCGTCAAGGACATTAGATTAGATTTACCGAATATGAGGTTGATCTGATTTAATTTCTAAGAAGGAGCTCCTTAAAGTATGACACCTGGAAATGGCAAAAACTGAGCAAAAATTTAAGAGAAAAATCACAATGGCTGACTTCCTGTTGGGTTTAGGGTAAGGCTCGGAGACTTTTTTGTATGTGTTGACATGTTACATATGCCTACTGATTTTCTTACGTGTAGGTGAAACGTGGCGTGAGGGCTGCTTCGTTGAAATGTTGTAGGTGGCGCTATCAAGCCATTTTGCCACAATTTATTCTAAAACCAGTATCAGATGTAAATTTTCCCCACTTTTGAGATGTATGCAAAGTGTCATGAGTTTTCGAGCATGTTTAGGCCTCAAGTTTACAGAAACATCTACTGATGCACAACCTTGGACACATCATCAGTGTTGTTTCCAGGAGTCACTGGGTGTTTCGGGTCTTACAACAGACACCCTCGTCCAGGCGACCCGACCGAGGCTGATCAGGCCCTGGCCTGTGTCCAAGTGGCATTCTACTGCCCCCACTGCTCTCCCCTCTTTAACCAGAGCCATCTGGATGCTTTTTCTGCTGCCTCCACGTTGTTGCCTATGGCTCTTCTTTGATTAGCACCTTTTATGCCCAGCGTGCACGTAGGCCTTGCTCAGGGAGTAACTAGCAAATCCCCTACTGCCCACCTCTACTGGCATACACCTGGTCCTCCATCCGTTCCTCCGACAATCCTCCACCAGTTCTTGGTATTTCTCCCTTTTTCACTCTTGAGCTTTCTCCATCCTCTCCTCCCAGGGCACTGTCAGCTCTAACAAGATCAGATGTTTGGTGGCCTCAGAGACCAAGATGATGTCAGGTCTCAATTTGGACTGGGTGATGTGTGTTGGGATTTTCAGCTGCCTTTCCAGGTCAACTGTCATCACCCAGTCTCGGGCCATGGAGAGCAAACCTACAGAGCAGTTTTTTTTATGTTTTCTCTGGCTTTTGTCCTTCCTTGATGAAGTGAATTGTCTTGGCTGAAGCTTGGGTGTATCGGCTGTCCTTGATCCCCTTGCTGATTGCCTCAGCGATGGATTTGAGGACCTGGTCGTGTCTGCATCGATACCGGCCCTCACCCAGCGCCTTGGAGCAGCTGCTCAGGATGTGTTCTAATTTTCCTATTTTGGAACAAAGAGGGCATGCAGGTGTTTCTATTTTGCCCCATGTGCACAGGTTGGATGTACTTGGGAGGACGTCATAGACCCCCTGAATCAAAAACTTGATTCTCTGGGGGTTCCACTTCCAGATTTCCTTCCAGGTGACGCTCCGCTCCATCGCCTGCTCCCACTTCATCCAGGCGCCTTGCTGCCGCATGGCCACTGCTCTGCTGGTTCGCTCTTCCTCGACTGAAGCTCGCACCTCCTCCTGTACCAGCCTCTGCCTCTCCTTTCCACTAGCCGAGTCATATCGGGTCGCTGTTAGACTCCCGAGTCTAATGTGACTCGTTTCATATCGAACTTTGTCAGGCTACCATGGACACGCCCTTCAACGAAAACTCAAAAGCTTCACAAGCTTACAAGACCTGGAATTTGCTGTTTCCAGTAGGTGGCACTATAACTATAACTGAATATTGGCACGTAGATGTATTCACGCTGGACTATTATCAAACATGTGAAGTTTGGGGCAGATTGGACATTGTATGCATGAGTTATAACAACTTTCTGTTTCATGGCGAAACATCAAACTTCGTCAGACCGTCACAGCCACGCAGTGCAGTGAAAACTCGAAATCTTGGCAATATAGCATCGCCAAGGCCTTTAGATTAGAATAACCAAATTTTAAGTAGATCTAATGAAACCTCTAGGAGGAGTTTGTTAAAGTATGTGTCACGATCCCTGGTTGTCTGTTCCACGTTTTCCGTGTCACCGTCACCATGTTCCATTCTGTCATTGTGCGCACCTGACTCTCGTTTGTATCCTCATGTGTCTGTGTATTTAAACCCTGCCTGTTCCTCCATTACCTTGTCGATTGTTGAATGTTGTTGTCCTTATGTTCGCTCTGCTGCCCGTCTTGCCATGTGTATCTGTTCCGTGTTCCTTTTGATGTCTCCCTGTTTTAGTTTTGTTTTACCCATCTGCTCAGCCTTATGCAGGGAAACCGTCCGGTGGAAGACCACATCCGCGATTTTCTCGCAATTGCGAGTGCCACCGACTTCCCTGACTCCTCCCTGGTGGTGTTTTTCCGGGCCAACCTGAATTGTGCGCTCAAGGAGCGGTTACCACCAGCGATGCGCGGCTGGACGCTCCGCGAAGTTCATTGAGGAGACTCTGCTGGTCTGCGCTTTGCCGTTCACTGTGGGCGCCATCGAGGAGAACCCTGCCACTCCTCCCACAGTGGTAACCCTCCATTCGCCCGTGGTTCGTCCCTTCACACCTGCCTTGGTCAGTGAGCCTGCACGGTCCACTTCGTCTGCCCGGAGGAGAAAGAGAAGACAGGCTTCCGCCTCCCGGCCCACACCTGTCACTGTGAGTGAGCCAGAGCCCTCGTCAGCCACGGTCAGCGAGCCTGCGCCTGCCCCCTCAGCCGTCCCTGAGCCAGCGCCTGTAGCCTCGACTGTCCCTGAGCCAGCGCCTGTAGCCTCCGTCGTCAGCAAGCCAGGGCCTGTAGCCTCCGTCGTCAGCGAGCCAGCGCCTGTAGCCTCCGTCGTCAGCGAGCCAGTGCCTGTAGCCTCCGTCGTCAGCGATCCAGTGCCTGTAGCCTCCGATGTCAGTGAGCCAGCGCCTGTAGCCTCCGTCGTCAGCGAGCCAGTGCCTGTGGCCTCCGTCGTCAGCGAGCCAGCGCCTGTAGCCTCCGTCGTCAGCGAGCCAGCGCCTGTAGCCTCCGATGTCAGTGAGCCAGCGCCGGTAGCCTCGACCGACCCAGAGCCAGCACCTGTAGCATCGACCGTCCCAGAGCCAGCGCATCTCGAGCCTCCCAGGGCTCCGCCCCTCAAGTCTCTCGAGCCACCCAGGGCTCCGCCCCTCAAGTCTCTCAAGCCTCCCAGGGCTCCGCCCCTCAAGCCTCTCGAGCCTTCCAGGGCTCCACCTCTCAAGCCTCTTGAGCCTTCCAGGGCTCCGCCCCTCAAGTCTTGCGAGCCTCCCAGGGCTCCGCCTCTCGAGCCTCCCAGGACTCCGCCTCTCAAGTCTCTCGAGCCTCCCAGGGCTCCGCCTCTCAAGTCTCTCGAGCCTTCCAGGGCTCCGCCTCCCGAGCCTCCCAGGGCTCCACCCCTCGTGTCTCTCGAGCCTCCCAGGGCTCCGCCCCTCAAGCCTCTTGAGCCTTCCAGGGCTCCTCCTCTCGAGCCCCTCGAGCCGCCTAGGGCTCCGCCTCCAGAGTCCTCCAGGCCTCCACCTCTAGAGTCTTCTACGGCGCCACCTCCCTCGGCTCCGCCTCCAGAGCCTTCCGGGGCTCCGCCTCTAGAGCCTCCTACGGTGCCACCTCCCTCGTCCCCGCCTCCCGAGCCTTCCAGGTCTCCGCCTCTAGAGCCTTCCAGGGCCCCGCCTCTAAAACCTCCTACGGTGCCGCCTCCTGAGCCTGCTACGACGTTGCCTCCTGAGCAGTCCTCGGCTCTGCCCTCGGAGTTCCCTATGGCTGTGGTCCTGAGGCCGACTCCCAGACCTCCAGACCCTGTCTTTGCTCTCTGGCCAGCTCCCAGGCCACCTAACCCAGTCCTCATCTTGTGCTCCCTGTGGACTGCCTGTCTGCCCCTTGTGCCCCCGTGGACTGCCTGCCTACCCTCTGTGCCCTCTTGGACTGTCTGTCTGCCCCTTGTGCCCCCTTGGACTGCCCGTCTGCCCTCTGTGCCCCCTTGGTCTGCCTGTCTGCCCCTTGTGCCCCCTTGGATTGTCTGGTTTCCCCGCGTGCTCTCCGTGGTCTGCCAGTCCCCCTCTCATTCCTTGGACGATTCTGGTTTTTTTATGTTTTGTTTTATTTAGGATCGTCTGGAATCCGATCCTTTGAGGGGGGGTTATGTCACGATCCCTGGTTGTCTGTTCCGCGTTTTCCGTGTCACTGTCACCATGTTCCATTCTGTCATTGTGCGCACCTGACTCTCGTTTGTATCCTCATGTGTCTGTGTATTTAAACCCTGCCTGTTCCTCCATTACCTTGTCGATTGTTGAATGTTGTTGTCCATATGTTCACTCTGCTGCCCGTCTTGCCATGTGTATCCATTCCGTGTTCCTTTTGATGTCTCCCTGTTTTAGTTTTGTTTTACCCATCGTAGTTGTTTCATTTGTTCATGTCTGTTTTCCCTCACCATTGTGTTCATTAAAACCCGCATTTAGATCCAAACTCCTTGTCTGCCTCCGTCTGCATTCGTAACAGTATGAGGCCTGGAAATGGCAAAAACTGAGCAGAAATTGAAGAGAAAAATAAAAATGGCTTACACATGTGTTCTTATTTTCGTACGTGTAGGTGAAACGTAGTGTAATCATTGAACGTTTGTAGGTGGCGCTATCGAGCCATTTTGCCACAATCCTGAAATCCAACTTCCTTTTGGGCAGAGCTTATGACTGTCAGCATGAAAGTTGTCTGGCTTGATGAGATCTATATGTGAACAAATTTTGGTGACTTTTCCCTCAAAAGAGATGTGCTACATAGCCCCGAATATGGCTATGTTCTAGGTGGTGCCACAGAGCCCTGCACACCATAAAGGCCAGCGAATAAATGGTCTGCACTTATATAGCGCCTTTTTAACCTTAACGGTATTCAAAGTGCTTTACACTGTGACTCATTCACCCATTCATGCAAGGTGCTAGCCTGCCATAAGAAGCATCTTGGGGTTCAGTGTTTTGCCCAAGGACACTTCGGCATGTGGAGTCGTGTGGGCCTATGACTACGAGGGTGAAAGTTGTCCAGCTTGATGAGATCTATATGTGTACAAAGTTTGGTGACTCTAGGAAAAGGCATGTGCTACAGAGCCTCTCAAAAATAAAATTGTCAAGGGGCTGGCAGAGAGCCCACCCTTGACCCCCCATGTGGCCATTTGCCAAGTTCTAATTGCCGACGATTCTGACGCTGTCCTGAAACTTTTTCAGTCCGTTCAGAGCATGGTGCCAAAGACACATACCTAGTTTCGTAAAAATACGCCAAGTCGTTGGTAAATTGATCTAAAGAGACAATTGTAATTATTTTTCAGCAAAAGTGTTCAAATGTTATAAGCCAATTTTTTTTTTAGCTATCTCCTGACCTTTAGGGGACTGTGTGCCAAAACGCTGCAGGTAACCATGGGACTTAACCCTCTGGGTTCTGGGGTGTTTTGGGCCCTGGAGAAGTTTTAACATGCCTTGACATTTGTTATTGAAATAAAGCCATATAACACATACTAAACATTTGTCCAAAAACCTTTTGAGAACTGGATCTTGTAGACTAGAGTTTTTGCTACAAAATGATGTGAAAACCATCCTGATCACTCATTCATACAAAACAATATAGTAATTTAATTTTTGTAAGGCACTTTTAGTGTTAGAAAGGTCATATGCGAGGAGGCGTGAACTATCATGAATATTGATTGTTATTCACACCTGAAGAGACAAAAGACCCCTCCCCTGGGCCTATCAATGAGGAATGTGACAGAAAGAGAATGAATGTGAGGAGACTTAATGATCAAATTCAAGTTTTAAGATAGCTTAAGTTAAAAGAAGTAATCTGACTATACATTTTCTTTACATAAAGACTTTACTTAATTTTAGACATACACTACCATTTAAAAGAAGTCTCTTCTGCTCAACAAGACTGCAATTATTTGATCCAAAATACAGTAAAAACTGTGATATTCTAAACAGTTTTCTATTTGAATATATTGTAGAATGCAATTTGTGATCAAAGCTGAATTTACAGCATCATTACTGCAGTCTTCAGTGTCACATGATATTTTAGAAATCATTATAATATGCTGATTTTCTAATATGGGCATATTTAAAGTGCAATTTACTCATTTAACCTGAACACATATTTGCAAGCACAAGCTTTGTTGATGATAATGAGGCAGCATAAACACTAGTTAAAATATAATCTAAACATTCATATTATTTTTATATCATATTACATAGCATATTTATGTCATACAGCATACAATTTAAATACCTGCTTTAGCCGAAACAGCATTTAAATGTAACTAATACTTGCTTATTAGGACATATTTCAAATATCAATACTCTGAATCCTGGCTGGCAAGTCTGGAAACAGTCCCACTAGTAAAATATGTACATGTTTATATAAAATAGCATGTCATCTAATGAAAACTAAATGACTTACTTGTCCGAAATTGTATCCTCGGCTGGATCAAGTCTCTCTTCAAAATACAAATGTTCATAGGAGTCCCGCTCTTCTTCTGAGGAAAATGTTAACACTTCGTCACTATACAGGAGTTTTCTCACTTGTGTATCGTCTTTCAAACGTGCAGAAAAGTGAATGAACTTTGTTTTTACAGCACAGTCCATTTGCGTGTACCATTTGCATAGTTCGCCTCAGCACATTACCGTATCAATAGCGCCCTCTGTACGTGGGTGTGATCACATTAGAGATAATTAGCTGAGCCAGGATAAACTGTACATCACTTTGTTTCATATAGAGGAGAAGCGATCTATCTACAGGAGTCTGCAGTTGTAAGTGTTTATTTCATTGTATTTAACATTGTTAGAATGGTATTCATTGTTGGATCAGGTGCTGTTTTTGTTTTGACTTGTCCCATAGTATTCTCTGCTAGATTTGTTTTGACTTGTCCCATAGTATTCGCTGCTAGATTTGTTTTGACTTGTCCCATAGTATTTGCTGCTAGATTTAGGGTTGGTTATCCAGTGTGTGTAAAACTATCATCGTTTTAGTGTCTGCAAACAGTGCTTCACTTGTTTTAGAGTGTTATTTATTACTAAAGTGCAGCATCATTTATTTGCGGTGTACGGAAGTCACATTTGTTCCCGCGCTTGGCACCTCTATTGACCCTTAGTTTCAGTTGACCACATGACTAGCTGTGTTGTGCTAAGTAGCATTAAGGTGTGGCTGCTTTTTCAACTGAATGGCTCGTTAAAAGTGTGTATTTATTGGACTGAATGCTGATGTGGCAGCGGAAGTGGTAGCCCTCATGTAAAGCCCTCCTCCTGTGAAGACCTACTTGGATAAAGACCAGCGAGTCTACCTGTGTGAGTCCACCAAGCAAGGACACCGACAAGGTGCCACTCACCATAGCACTTAAGTATTTTTGGTTTTATCTCTTTTATTATTTTACTTCTACATATTAACATGGCTAGTTCACAAATAACACATGCCTTCAACCACATCCCTGTTATCTGTGTTAGACTGCTCACAAGATACAGATGCAAGACCAAATGCAACCAACACAACCAACGGCCACTTTGCACTTCAGCACCTGCTCCGCTCTCATTCTCAGTGGGACTCTAGAACTGCCGCAAAGCTGCAATCATTCCAGCCTTTGCCACACAGTTCACCCTCAGCATCCTGGCACTGACGGAGACATGGATACATCCTGAGGATACAGCAACACCTGCTGCTCTCTCCCACAACTTCTCCTTCTCTCACACCCCTCGTCATACCAGTAGGGGTGGAGGAACTGGTTTGCTCATTCATAATAACTTTTTCACCACAGGCTTCACTATGTAACAAGACATCTTGAATTCCATGCCATTACTACAATGCATCCCACAAAAAAACATGTTGTTGTCATCTATCGCCCTTCAGGTCAGCTGACAAGCTTTCTTGAGGAGTTGGATGTCCTGCTGTCCTCTTTGCCAGAGGATGGCAGGCCACTTGTGGTTCTTGGTGATTTCAACATACACCAAGACAAGCCCCAGGCCACTGAACTGAATACTCTTCTGGCCTCATTTGATTTGGAAAGATTACACACCACAGCAACTCACAGATCGTGTAACCAGCTGGACCTCATTTTTACATGTACTGTACCACCTCAAATATTCTTGTTAAACCTTTACATATCTCTGATCACTACTTTGTTCAATTCAACATTATTCTCCCATCTATAGTAAAACCGACTCCACCTTTGGTTTCCTTTCATCGTAACCTCAGTTCCCTCTCACCCTCTCACCTTTCCACTGATGTCCCTACCTATCTTCCCACACAAAATGTATTTTCCACACTTGATGTAAACACTGCCACAGACACACTTTACTCTACTTTAACAACCTGTCTAGACAACATTTGTCCTCTCTCCTCTAGAACAGCACGTACTACACCACCCAGCCCCTGGCTATCCGATGTTCTTCCTGAACATCAGACTGCTCTCAGAGCAGCTGAGAGGAGATGGCGGAAATCTTGAGATCCAGCAGATCTAGGTAAATATCAGCTTCTGCTCGCAACTTTTTCAAATAACGTTAAAACTGCAAAAACTTCATATTACCAGACCAAGATCAACAGCACCACAGACATTCGTAGCTTATTTAGAACATTCAACACACTTCTCTGTCCTCCCCCTCCACCACCTGACACATCACTGACAGCAGATATCTTCACCACGTTTTTTACAAATAAGGTTACAACCATCAGCAATACATTCACTGCAACACACCCTGTCAAACACCTGGTTCCTGTATGCAACCATTCTTTCTCTATGTTCTATCCTTTGACTGACACTGAGGTCTCTAAACTCCTCCCCTCCAACCTCTCCACCTATTCCCTTGACCCCATTCCAGAACACCTTCTCCAGGCCATCTCTCCATCTGTTCTGAAACATCTCAGGTAGTTTATGGGCATTATGGTTATCATGCAGGAAAGCATTGAAGAGTGATAAGCCTGTATAATCTCCTGATCAGAAGGGGGTAGTGCGCCAAATGCTGCATGTAACCTCAGGGCCTAGTTTTCCCGGATCTCAATCACACCCCGCCTCCACAAACACAATTAAACCTTTCGGTAAAAATCTGTCGTCGTTATATAGTTGACTCTTCCTTTAATGTATGCCAGCGTGGTTTGATAATGTTCGATCGTTTACTCAAGATTTATGACTACAATATTATATTGGTGAAACTGTACTTGGAGGACAGAATTCACAAAAAATAAATTCTAATTTCCTGTGTGACAACCAGCCCTGGTCTCCCTTAATTATTTGCTGTTTGGCCCCAATAAAATACATATATTTCTCACAGATTTGAAATTGAGATGGATAATCTTTTCTAGCATGAATAGCCAAATTAAAAACGCTAAACAAATAAAATGCTGATTTGAATTCTTCACACTTTGCATAATGACACAGCAGCAATGATGCATATTTATGGAAGTAATGGACAGATGCTCCTGTCAACTCTATAAGTCTCTCTCTAAAAGAAATAATCTATTAACATTTAAAACAGTTGTTTTGTGATTTCATATGAGATTCATGCTGTGTGCCATTATGATTATTATTTAAGAGAGAGTCCATTAACAAGCAATTATCTGGATCTGGATGATGAATATTTTAGCAGACAAATCCTGATCTTTGTGTGTTTTATAAATGTCTTGTCTCCAGAGGATTCCAGAATGAGGTGCTTTTAAGAGAACATGTCCTGACTATAATGGACTGAAAGTGTTCATGTAACCTGATGACAGTATCTGCTACGCTCCAGCTGTTCAGTGTTCAGCATTATATTTCTCTTTAGGAAGTATGTCTCTCAAGAATATACAACTATGTATTAAAAGAGTGTATTTCTTTGAAAGACAATTTCTGTATAGCTCAGTTTCTTAGAGGAATATCTCACCCATTAATGAAAATGTTCTCATACTTCACTCATCCTCATTTAAATCCAAATGTGTATGACTTTATTTTCTATGTGGGATACAAAAGAAAATGTTTTCATGCATGTTTTTTCAATACAATGCCAGTGGATAGTGACTAACTATAAAGCTTAAAAAGTAAGACAAAAATATCATAACAATAGTCCATACGTCTCGTGCTTCATTTTCGAAGTCTTCCGAAGACAGATGATAGGTTTTGGTGAAAAACAACCTAAAGCAAAATATAACCTAAAAAATAATATATTATGATATAAACATGATGAATAGTTATGAAAACACAGAGTTGTGAGAGTTTTCGCTGAACTGGAGGTGTCAGAATAAACACCATGATAATGCATACTAAAATACTACTCTTATTTCTGCCATAGACTGACATAGCAGAATTAGTAAAAGTAGTATGTGAAGTATGACATTGTGAAAGCAGCCTATGAAACACGTGTAATCGTTGTCATGTTGTGAGTCTGGCCAATTGTGAATGAGCTGTGTTGTCGCCAGGGTTGGACGGATTAATTTAAGAAAGTATTCTAGGCTGAATACTGAATACTATCTTAAATGTGATCAGTAAAGTATTCCGAATACATCAAATAAAAAGTAACATTTTCAGAATATGTTTAAAATACTTATTTATAAAGGCAAGGCACAATTAAAGGAATTACGTGCAATATGTCATTATTATCTTATCTGAAGATCTATACCTCCAATTTGGACTAATATACACTCACCTAAAGGATTATTAGGAACACCATACCAATACTGTGTTTGACCCCCTTTCGCCTTCAGAACTGCCTTAATTCTACTTGGCATTGATTCAACAAGGTGCTGAAAGCATTCTTTAGAAATGTTGGCCCATATTGATAGGATAGCATCTTGCAGTTGATGGAGATTTGTGGGATGCACATCCAGGGCACGAAGCTCCCGTTCCACCACATCCCAAAGATGCTCTATTGGGTTGAGATCTGGTGACTGTGGGGGCCATTTTAGTACAGTGAACTCATTGTCATGTTCAAGAAACCAATTGAAATGATTCAAGCTTTGTGACATGGTGCATTATCCTGCTGGAAGTAGCCATCAGAGGATGGGTACATGGTGGCCATAAAGGGATGACATGGTCAGAAACAATGCTCAGGTAGGCCGTGGCATTTAAACGATGCCCAATTGGCACTAAGGGGCCTAAAGTGTGCCAAGAAAACATCCCCCACACCATTACACCACCACCACCACCAGCCTGCACAGTGGTAACAAGGCATGATGGATCCATGTTCTCATTCTGTTTACGCCAAATTCTGACTCTACCATCTGAATGTCTCAACAGAAATCGAGACTCGTCAGACCAGGCAACATTTTTCCAGTCTTTAACTGTCCAATTTTGGTGAGCTCTTGCAAAAAAGTGGTACCCGGTGGGGTCTTCTGCTGTTGTAGCCCATCCGCCTCAAGGTTGTGCGTGTTGTGGCTTCACAAATGCTTTGCTGCATATCTCGGTTGTAACGAGTGGTTATTTCAGGCAAAGTTGCTCTTCTATCAGCTTGAATCAGTTGGCCCATTCTCCTCTGACCTCTAGCATCAACAAGGCATTTTCGCCCACAGGACTGCCGCATACTGGATGTTTTTCCCTTTTCACACCATTCTTTGTAAACCCTAGAAATGGTTGTGTGTGAAAATCCCAGTAACTGAGCAGATTGTGAAATACTCAGACCGGCCCGTCTGGCATCAACAACCATGCCACGCTCAAAATTGCTTAAATCACCTTTCTTTCCCATTCTGACATTCAGTTTGGAGTTCAGGAGATTGTCTTGACCCCTAAATGCATTGAAGCAACTGCCATGTGATTGGTTGATTAGATAATTGCATTAATGAGAAATTGAACAGGTGTTCCTAATAATCCTTTAGGTGAGTGTAAGTGCATCTGAATAGTTTCTTTAAATTAGAAGCTGAGTTAGACAATAATGTTTTTCTTTATGGAAGGCAGGAGGGAAATAGAAGGCAGTTTGTGGTCAACCAGGGGCGGACTGGCCATTGTGTGAACCAGGACTTTTCTCGAAGGGCCGGCCGTGAAATGGGTCCGAATGGGCCACAATAAGCTGAAATAGGCTATCGCGTTATGCAGTATGGGCCACAGAATGGTGCAGCGATATGCAGAAGGGGGCAGCTTTATGCAGAAAAGTGTAATATTATATGTTCTTAGGAGTGCCGACCCCTCCTATGTGTGGCTAGTATTATTTCTAGATTGTGCATTTAAATTCACAACGTTTTTACAGAGATTGTTCATCAAAAACTCATGTCCATTTTTATTACATCTGTAACAAAGTACATTTTCCGCTCTAAACAGGGGATTATTAGCTCAAATGGTGCACGCCCCCGACGGTGAGGTTTAATGTAAACACAACACAACTCAACTTTTCTGCGTGTTTGTAACAATACACAGGCGATGAAACTCCTGGATATTAAGGAAGAGTTCACATTTTCCTCAAAAGAAGAGTGGGACTCCGATGAACATTTGTATTTTGAAGACAGATTTGATCCAGCCAAGGATACAATTTCAGATGAGTATGTAATTTAGTTTTCATTAGTTGACATGCTACTTTATATAAACATGTACATATTTTACTAGTGGGACTGTTTCCAGACTTGCCAGCCAGGACTCAGAGTATTAACATTTGAAACATGACTCCTAATAAGCAAGTATTAGTTACATTTAAATGCTGTTCCGGCTAAAGCAGGTATTTAAATTGTATGCTGTATGCTATAAATATGATATGTAATATGATATAAAAATAATAAGAATGTTTAGATTTTATTTTAACTAGCGTTTATGCAGCCTCATTATCATCAACAAAGCTTGTGCTTGCAAATATGTGTTCAGGTTAAATGAGTAAAATGCACTTTAAAAATGCCCATATTAGAAAATCTGCATATTATAATGATTTCTGAAGGATCATGTGACACACAAGACTGCAGTAATGATGCTGAAAATTCAGCTTTGATCACAAATTGCATTTTACAATATATTCAAATAGAAAACTGTTCTTTTAAATTGTAAAAAGAGTTCACACAATGTATTTTGGATCAAATAAATGCATTCTTGGTGAGCAGAAGAGACTTCTTTTAAACGGTAGTGTATGTCTAAAATTAAGTAAAGTCTTTATGTAAAGAAAATGTAGTCAGATTACTTTTAACTTAAAACTTGATTTTGATCATTAAGTCTCCTCACATTCATTCTCTTTCTGTCACATTCCTCATTGATATCCCCAGGGGAGGGGTCTTTTGACTCTTCAGGTGTGAATCACAATCCATATTCATGATCGTTCACGCCTCCTCGCATATTACCTTTCAACACTAAAATTGTCTTACAAAAGTTTAATTACTATATTGTTTTGTATGAATGAGTGATCAGGATGGTTTTCGCATCATTTTGTAGCAAGAGCTCTAGGCTACAAGATCCAGTTCTCAAAAGTCTTGTGGAAAAATATTTATTATGTGTTATATGGCCTTATTTCAGTGACTTAATTTGTTTTTCAAAAACCATGCATAAATGTTATTTTCTCAAAAATACAAACATGTTCACACATGTTGCTCACATATTATTTTAGCCCAGTTTGTGCTGAATACAGTGTTATCAGACTTTAGCCATTAATATGTTTTTAAGAAACTGAAAAAAGCACAAATGTCAAGGCATGTCAATACTTCTCCAGGGCTCAAAAGACCCTCAGACACCAGAGGGTTAAACACTCTGGACACTTTTGTCCATACTGCGTGCAAATGCAAGATAACAGAGTGTGACTTAACTACTCTGGTTAGTTTAATAGTATGGCTTTGTAATGTCAAATTAGGGGCAATAAAACTAGAAGATCTTGAAAATAGGAGCCGAAGAAACAAAGTATGGATTGTTGGAATTCCTGAGCATGAAGAAGGCAGAGATACTGTGAAATTCCTAGACAAGCTCTTCCCGAGTCTGCTATGGTCTAACAGGCCATAAGCTGGAAATTGAGCAAGCTCACAGAGTCCCGGCTCGCAGATCTGCTGAGGGAAACAGGCCCCAATCAATCAACATTTTTTAGATCATCCAATATAGATATCGTGTACCACGAGGCAAGGAGAAAACAAAAGCTTTCAAGAATCACAATATTTTCTTGTACCCGGACTTTGTGAATACGACAAGAGAAAAAGTGATCGATTCAAGGAGTGTAAGAAACTCTTGCATCAACAGAAGTTCGCTTTTGCACTGATGTTTCCGGCCACACTTAGAATGGAACCGAAGGATGGCCACAGGGTATTTACGCGTCCCAAGCAAGTTTGTTTTATGGAATAACACTTCTCCTTCAAGAAACCTTTGCATTGACGGAGGATCACTTTGCATTTTGTGTTCCTGGCCAGACTGAGAGTGGATGCTGAGGATGGCTGAAAAATATCTACATGCCCACATCCCATACAAAGGATGTCTTTTATAAATTTGATGGACATCAAATTGGTTAGGTTTAGGTATGTAATGGTATATTTTTTTATGCAGCCTCAGAGTGAATTTGACCCTTAACCATCCGAGGAACCGGGACGCCTATTTTGTTTATTTTTGTATTGTTCCGCCTATTTGCTGGAGTTTATTTTGTGGAATAACTCTGCTTTGGGACAGTTGTGGATGAATCTGTTCGTTCCTTGTGCTTATGCCTCCTGTTGGCTGGAATTTGTTTTGTGGAGTTTTTTAGCAGAACATTGGAATGATTACATCAGCTGTTGCACTCATAAACAGCCGGCTCACTGAACACTTGATTGTATGTCCGAGGAAACTGAACTGAACGGCTTTATATCGGTTAGAATCCGTTTTGTGGAGGAACACACCTTTGATTTTACAAAGTATTTTCTGTTATGTAACTTTGCCTCACAAAATTTGTGCAGAAGCACCGGTCTTGATGGACTTTTTGTGTTTAGAGGGATTGATGCCGGTTGGTGCTATCGTGCACAGTGTCAATGTGCACGTTTTTCTTTTTTCTGTTTGTTTGGTTCTGGGAGATGTTCAGGTTTTGATTGTCATACTAATGTGGGAATGTGGTCTTTATAATCTTGTTTTTGACACACAATTAATTTTTTTCTATTATATCAAAATGTTAAAATGAGTGGATTATCTTTCTCCATGTGGAGTGTGAATTGGTTGCGACACCCCATAAAAAGAAGGAAGGTTATTTCTTTTCTTAAACATAAGAAACTCAATATAGTATTTCTTTAAAAAATGCTCATTTCCCTGCAGGAAGTTTAAACATTTGGGAAGATATGGGGTGGACATGTTTTCTTGTAAGAGCAGGGGAGTGTAAGCCTCCTAGAGTAACATTGTCGCTTCACAAGGTGTGTAAAACTCTTGGTCTTACAGATATTTGGCAGTATTTGAACCCATCTGCTAGGGACTATACATTTGTTTTATCAGACCATAAGATTTATTCTAGAATAGATTTTTTGATGAGTCCCTAATTTCATCAGTTGTAGATAGATCTTAGACTCAGATCACATTCTGGTGAGTTTAGAGAGGTTGCCACATACGGAGAAAAATAAATCATATAGTTGGTGCTTTAATGTATCCCTTTTGCAAAATCCTGATTTCCAACAAATGTTAAAGACTGAAATCTATGTTTATATGGAGACCAACTGGTCCTCAGAATCCTCTGTGGGTGTGGCGGTTCTTAGGGGTCGGATCATACAGTATGCCTCATTAACCAAAAAATCCAAAGCACGAGAACTTGTGGAGTTGGAAGGGAATATTAAAAGTGTAGAGGCAGAGCTGAAGCGGCAAATGTCATCTGATGGCCTTTGAGAATTGACCTGAATGAAATACAGGTATAATACTATTCTGTCACGGAAAGTGGAGTTTGGGTTATTCAGGACAAGACAGTCATACTTAGAGTTGGGGGACAAAACAGGGAAGCTTTTGGCTTGATCTATAAAGCAGAGAGAGTCATTTTCTACCATTCCTTCAGTGAAATCTGCACCTAGACCATTGATATTAATATTGCCTTTAAAGTGACAAACAACAAAAATCTTGATCTTTATAGTTCCACGTCTTCGTCTACTGATGAAGATATTAGAACATTTGTGGAACATTTTTGTTAGAAATGTATATGGAATAATTAAAGATTGGACAGCTTCCCCCAACCATGACACAAGCCTGGATCAGTCTGATTCTTAAAAAGGCCAAATATCCAAATGAGTTTAAAAGTTACCGTCCAATTTCCCTGATCCAGCTAGACGTAAAAATTCAAACATTTTGGCTAACCGATTACTTTATGACATATCTTATACATTCTGATAACATTAGGCATTTCATCAATATCATGTGGTCAGTAGTGAATGATCAGTCTACGGTCACTGCCATCTCACTTGAATTCATACACCAAGAGCTGCCATGCAAGGTGCTAGCCTGCCATTTGGAGCAACTTGGGGTTCAGTGTCTTGCGTAAGTGGTAAGTAAAAGCTGTGGATTTATTTGTTAAAAAAATGGGGCAATAATTGTTTTTGGGGGGGGTCTCTCCCCCAAAAAATGTGGAGAGTGTAGACCCAGCTAACAATTTTTGGTTCCCAGAACGTTCTCGGAACGTTAGATTTTGGTTCCCAGAACGTTCTCAGAACGTTAGTTTTTGGTTCTCAAAACGTTATTTTTTATGGTTTGTTTTTGGTTAGCCAGGAAAGTTTTCTTAACGTTTTCAGAACGTTAGTTTTTGGTTTCCAGAACGTTCTCAGAACGTTAGTTTTTGGTTCTCAGAACGTTAGTTTTTGATTCCCAGAACGTTCTTGCAACGTTAGTTTTTGGTTCCCAGAACGTTAGTTTTTGGTTCCCAGAATGTTCTCGGAACGTTAGTTTTTGGTTCCCAGAACGTTAGTTTTTGGTTATCAGAAAGTTAGTTTTTGATTCCCAGAACGTTCTTGCAACGTTAGTTTTTGGTTCCCAGAACGTTCGTTTTTGGTTCCCAGAATGTTCTCGGAACGTTAGTTTTTGGTTCCCAGAACGTTCTCAGAACGTTAGTTTTTGGTTCCAAGAACGTTATTTTTTATGGTTTGTTTTTAGTTAGCCAGTAAAGTTTTCTTTACGTTCAACAACAATTCATCTTTTTTTTTTACTTTAATAAAATACATCCGTAAATCTATATGAATAATCAACCTGTACAGTCCATGTTTTTGTCGATTCATTGTTTAATTGTTGATTAAAAACACACAAAAAAACACATCATAGGCTATGCATCACATTCAAAACATGCTAAAAGGCTAAACGAAAACAAACTAAGAATACACTTTTATTAGTAGTCTAATTGTAGATCCTGCACTTGAAAGCCTCTTCCATCTTCACCCCAGTCATCTGTAAATATAACAAATAGTAATATTATTACAAAGAAAAGTAAAAAATGATAGTCTTGTTTCAATCATTCATTTCCATTAAAGTGAAATGACTGAACCTAAATAGGAGCCTGATAAAAATGCTAATTTTAAATGAAATGTCAGACCGACATTAAGGGTTTTTTTTGCATCTGAAGTCTTCAATTATTATTATAGTAAACATCTTTTAGTAATTATTAGTTTAATAACGTAATAACAGTTTACCGCTATAGATTACCGCTGTTGAAGAGGATATTCAAGGGGCGTTTGTCAAATATAGATGCCACCGAGCAGCAAGGTGAAAATTAGCGATAGATGCCATATACACAAAGTATATCAAATAGATGCGGTTTACATTAACTGCAAAGAGCAATAGATTATTTACGCTAAAAGGTTTTTTTGCAACAACAAACAAACTTGCTATTTTATTGGAACGATATGTTTTTGGGAAACAGACCGTAATATTAAGATCCGCTTTTATGCAATCTTATGATGCTTTTGGGAAACGCTGTCCATGTAGCCTTCAGTATTAGTCACAGTAGTATTTCTAATACTAAAATGTAATTAATGTTGTTAATATCCATGCATTTTTCTTCTTTAAAGGCACAAAGAAAAGAGCAAAGCACTATTATTTTTTATTCAGATTACAGTCGAGCATTAATAGGATGCAATAACATGGCGTGTAAATTCTTATAAAAATATTAAATTGATGCCTTTATTGGTACAATTACACCTACCTGATACATAATGATAATACTTTTGCATCAGTTCCACTGACATAATAGTAATTTCAAAATGCATTTAAATACTGTCACTTAGTGCGGTCTAGTTTATTTCTTGGTTTTGTGACAGACCGTATTGTCTGGTGTGTGTGTGAGCGGATCGGTCTCGAGTGTGCTCCAGCCCTACGCTCTTGGCTGTATGTCTTGTTTCATGTTGGGTGTTTGTTTATTCAACAAATACATGCGTTTACCATTTTAAATTCCTGTGTGGAGCGAATTTCAGGGCCAGTGAGATTAGATCTTCCACTTCTATTGACTTCATTGATTTGAAGTTCCTCTGTGTTGCTCCTAGAAATTAGATAAAATAATCTGATCAAACAACAAATCATCTCCAAATTGTAACTACTTAAATTGACAATCAATATATATTTTTAAAAGGATTATGGAATTAAACTTTCCTATGATAAGAGAGCAAATCCTAAGCTCCTGGAATGCCATTTTTGTTTTCTTCCCTCTCATGCTGTAGGCACTTAGGACTTCATTGGTGGCTACATTACGTAGCATTTTACGTACAGCCGCCCCTGGATTGGTACCCCCGATGGAGCGTAGGTAGTTAACCTAAAAAACAAACATGACAGTTATGTACCATAAAACCATAGAAATTAACCTAAAGGGATAGTTCCCCCACAAATGAGCATTGCTGGTATTTACACACCCTCATATTTCTTTAAACCGGTATGGAGTTTTTTTTTGTTTTGCTTTTTGAACATGAAGGAAGATATTTTAAAGAGTGCTGGTAACCAAACAGTTTATTTTCCCCATTGACTTCCATAGTATACAGGTATATGTTTCTATACTGTGGAAGTTAACAGGGAACAGCAACTGTTTGGTCATGTTCAAAAAAAAAAAAAATGCAGGTTTAAAGAAACATCAGTGAGAGTAAATAACAGTTCACCCACAAATGACCAATCCCTTTGAGTAAACTCATTGTAACAGCAGAAAATTATGCAATTATGCATTTTATTGTCATTGACAGCTGTAAATTGCTGTATTTATTACCATCTTTGTCTTAGTCTCTTTATTTTCTAATGAGGTGTCAAACTGTTTAAGCTCTTCTACAGTTTGACAGGGCCCATTTTCTAGAATGTCCTCCTCTGTCTCTACCCCTGGCACAGTCATAGCAGCCAACATTCTTCTCTGCAGTGTGAGGATGTCTTGCTGGTTCTCGCAGAGCTCTTGTAACTTCTGCAAGACTTTTGTGCGATAGTCTAAGACAAAAATAAATAAACATTATGGAATCAGTGTGGATGTTTGTGACAGACAGCTGTA
This sequence comes from Xyrauchen texanus, assembly GCF_025860055.1. Classification (NCBI taxonomy): domain Eukaryota; kingdom Metazoa; phylum Chordata; class Actinopteri; order Cypriniformes; family Catostomidae; genus Xyrauchen; species Xyrauchen texanus. The sequence goes on along the minus strand of NC_068298.1, from coordinate 43,440,633 downwards.
AGCTTACTTTTTGTTGCTTCTTCGGATGAGGCCTGTGGTTCTCTTAAGAGGAGATCTGACATCTGATCTGCTGTGGCAATACTAAAAAATACCTATGTTTCAAAATTGACATTACATACACATTTATGAATATCAATTATATTGTTACACACCTTGATGGGGTGGTGACACAGTTTGCAGTGAGCACGGCAATGATGCATCTGCTGTAAATAAATTAATTTTTAATAAAATATAGATGTACAATAGGTATACATGGACATTAAAATGTTTAATAACATTTAAAACTTCTTACAAAATAAGTCAGGAGATCTTGGCTTTTCTTGAATGCCTGAGAAGAGAGAGAAATATATTACTTTAAGTCCATTGTGGATTAAATCTTGAAACACATTTTTTTTTATATTTATAAATCATTCTACTTACCCTTGTCTTGAGGATATGTTTTGGACAGTTGCTTATCTGACAATACAACAGAAATACAAAAAGACGTCTAGGTTGCTTTGAATTGTGCAAATAAAATGTAATGTACTGTGAAATTATGTAACAAATTACATTTAGGTGCAACAGGTTTCGACACCTTTTTCTTCTTTTTAACTCTGCAATCATCTGAAATTAATGAATTTTTGCATGTTTTAATAAAAGGCAAAGTTCACAAATGCCTTTAATTCCATAGTTCAATCATAAAAGATAAAATATAGTTGCAAAATCTAAGTTGTATTTACAAAAGAAAACCAACTGTGGTAGCGACCATGGCTGAGAAAACTTACTATAAATTTTATTAAAAAACCACAACAACAACAAAAAGTCAATCACAATACCTTTGTTTAGCCAATCTGAAATCTCAAGTTCAACCAATATATTCAGAGCAACTACAGATTTCTGATTCAGCAAATCATTAAATCGGATGAAAAATGTAAAGAAAAAAAAAGGTTGAAGTCTGCAAGAAGACCAGCTGAGCTAAGATAATACTAACACAATTTGAACACTTACCATCTGAAGAAATTTCTGTTTCAGACTGAAATCTCTTTGGCATTTTATGTGGCCTCTTTTTACTTGTGTCCTCTGATTCAATATGTGACGTTTCGGTAACAAGCTGGCATTTCTGGGAGGCTTTGGCATAAGAGTCTGTAAAATATATGTCAAGTCAAGTCAAGTCAAGTGGTTTTTATTGTCGTTTCAACCATATACAGTTAGTACAGTACACAGCAAAACGAGACAACGTTCCTCCAGGACCATGGTGCTACATAAAAACAACAAAGGACCAACATAGGACCACATGAGACTACACAACGAAATAAAATACCTATATAAACTACCTATATATACCTATATAAAGTGCACGTGCAAACATGTGCAAAAAGTACAGGACAGTACAACAAATTACTGACAATGAACAGGACAATAGACAGTGCAGCGCCGACCAGTACTCAGTAGTGCAAAAAGATGACAGTTTCTAAAAATGTAAACATAACATACTATGAGATAGTGTTCTATGCACATAGCAGTTATTGAGGCAGCAGACAGTTATAAAGTGACAGTAATTAAAGTGCAACTCAGGACACGTGTGTGTCAAACCAGTCTCTGAGTATTGAGAAGTCTGATAGCTTGGGGGAAGAAGCTGTTACACAGTCTGGCCGTGAGGGCCCGAATGCTTCGGTACCTCTTGCCAGACGGAAGGAGGGTAAAGAGTTTGTGTGAGGGGTGTGTGGGGTCGTCCACAATGCTGGTTGCTTTGCGGATACAGTGTTTTTTGTAAATGTCTTTGATGGAGGGAAGAGAGACCCCAATGATCTTCTCAGCTGTCCTCACTATCCTCTGCAGGGCTTTGCGGTCCGAAACGGTGCAAGTCCCAAACCAGGCAGTGATGCAGCTGCTCAGGATGCTCTCAATAGTCCCTCTATAGAATGTAGTGAGGATGGGGGTTGGGAGATGTGCTTTCCTCAGCCTTCGAAGAAAGTAGAGACGCTGCTGGGCTTTCTTGGTGATAGAGCTGGTGTTGAGGGACCAGGTGAGGTTCTCCACCAGGTGAACACCAAGAAATTTGGTGCTCTTGACGATCTCCACAGAGGAGCCGTCGATGTTCAGCGGAGTGTGTTCACCTTGTGCTCTCCTAAAGTCAACAACCATCTCTTTTGTTTTGTTGACATTCAGGGACAGGTTGTTGGCTCTACACCAGTTCGTCAGCCGCTGCACCTCCTCTCTGTATGCTGACTCGTTGTTCTTGCTGATGAGACCCACCACGGTCATGTCATCGGCGAACTTGATGATGTGATTCGAGCTGTGCATTGCTGCACAGTCGTGAGTCAGCAGAGTGAACAGCAGTGGACTGAGCACACAGCCCTGGGGGCCCCAGTGCTCAGTGTGGTGGTGGTGGAGATGCTGTTCCCGATCCGGACTGACTGAGGTCTCCCAGTCAGGAAGTCCAGGATCCAGTTGCAGAGGGAGGTGTCCAGGCCCAGCAGGTTCAGCTTTCCAATCAGGTGCTGGGGAATGATTGTGTTGAATGCTGAGCTGAAATCTATGAACAGCATTCGAACGTATGAGTCCTTATTGTCTAGGTGGGTGAGGGCCAGATGGAGGGTTGTGGTGATGGCATCGTCCATTGAACGGTTTGAACGATCACGCAAACTGCAGTGGGTCTAGTGAGGGGGCAGCTGGGTCTTAATCTGCCTCATGACGAGCCTCTCGAAGCACTTCATGATGATGGGTGTAAGTGCGACGGGACGGTAGTCGTTGAGGCAGGACACTGAAGACTTCTTTGGCATGGGGATGATGGTGGTGGCCTTGAAGCACGTTGGAACAACGGCGCTGCTCAGAGAGATGTTGAAGATGTCGGTAAGAACATCTGCTAGCTGGTCTGCACATCCTCTGAGCACTCTGCCAGGAATGTTGTCTGGTCCAGCAGCCTTCCGTGGGTTGACTCTACGTAGAGTTTTCCTCACATCTGCCGTGGTAAGACAGAGCACCTGGTCGTTGGGAGGAGGGGTGGACTTCCTCGCCATCACGTCGTTCTGCACTTCAAACCGAGCGTAGAAGTCGTTCAGCGCATCTGGAAGGGAGGCATCTTTGTCACAGGCAACTGATGTTGTCCTGTAGTTGGTGATGGCCTGGATGCCCTGCCACATGCGCGCGTGTCACCGCTGTCCTGGAAGTGACTGTGGATTCTCTGGGCGCATGCGCGCTTTGCCTCTCTGATTGCCCGTGACAGTTTGGCCCTAGCTGTTCTTAGGGCTGCCTTATCGCCTGCTCTGAAGGCGAGTCTCGGGACCTCAGCAGCGTGCGCACCTCCGCAGTCATCCACGGCTTCTGGTTGGAGCGTGTGGTGATGGTCTTGAGAAAGTGACATCATCAATGCACTTGCTGATGTAGCTGGTCACTGATGCTGTGTATTCCTCCAAGTTGGTAGAATCGCCATATGTTGCAGCCTCCCTGAACATGTGCCAGTCAGTACACTCAAAACAGTCCTGAAGAGCAGAGATGGCTCCTGCTGGCCAGGTTTTCACCTGCTTCTGAAGCGGTTTTGTGCGTCTGACTAGCGGTCTGTATGCTGGAATTAACATAACAGAGATGTGGTCTGAGTAGCCGAGGTGGGGCGGGGCTCCGCCCGTGCAGCGCCTGGGATGTTTGTGTAAACAAGATCAAGCGCGTTAGCCCCTCTCGTTGCAAAGTCCACATACTGATGGAATTTAGGGAGCACTGTCTTGAGATTTGCATGGTTGAAATCTCCGGCGACAATAAACAGTCCGTCGGGGTGAGCGTTCTGCAGTTCGCTCATAGCCCCATACAGTTCACAGAGCGCTTCCTTAGCGTTAGCACTGGGGGGAATGTAAACTCCGGTTATGCAAACAGTGGTGAATTCCCGTGGTAGATAAAAAGGTCTGCATCTAACAGTGACAAGCTCCAACAGCGATGAACAGTAACTAGAGACTAGCATAGAGTTCTTGCACCATTCCGTGTTGATGTAAACACACAAGCCACCACCGCGAGTCTTACCGCAGAGAGCTGTATTTCTGTCGGCACGAAACGCAGCAGACGCAGCAGTCTCTAAACTCATGCTGCATAGCCTGCTGGAGTCGGATATAGTCCAGTTTATTGTCCAGGGAGCAAACATTTGAGAGCAGGATAGACGGGAGAGCCGGCCGGCTAGGGTTTGTTTTTAGCCTAGCATGGACCCCCGCCCTCTTTCCGCGCTTCGCTTTCGCACACCGCTTACGACGTCCTCTCCCGGCCACCGGCATCAGGCGACGCCGAGGGCTGGAGGCCTGGTCTCCGCAGCAAGCCGAGTACACGTAGCGCCTCCTGCAGGTCATCATGCAGCTTGGTTTTTGCATGAGTCTTATATTTGAGTAGTGTCTGGCGATGGTAGACACGAACACTGGTTGCTCCGATGTCCATGTGTTGCAAAATTCTGGCTTTTTTAACAAAAATAGCACCATTGTGGATCCGGAGTGGCCGCTGCGTGCTACCGCGCCGCCATCTTGGATCATAATATTATAGAATAATATTATAGAAAAGGTTTTAACATCACCTTCATGAGTCAGGCAGCATACTTAAATCTTGAAATAGTATCACTATACCTGTTCTTAACCAAATTTATTTCAGCAAGAACCGCCTCCACTTTTGCTTGTCAGGGATCGCATTGTTTTTTACCAACTGCCTTGAGTTCGTGTAGGTATAGTAACAGAATATTCCCTATTTAAAATGAATGAATGAATGAAAATAAATAAAAATACAATTAGCATTCACAGTGGATTTTCACATTGTAAGCATGAGTGTAAGTGTAATGTTATTTTAAAGTTTAGTGAATAAAAGCTTACTTTGATCGTTTCCTCCAACCAAGTGGTTGGGATAATTTCTACAGAATTATCATCTGCAAACTCGACCACTGCAAAAGTCTCCATCTGTTGAGAGATAAAACACAATGCTTTTATATTACAAACACCTGTCAGTATGCACAACACAGTCTCTGGTCCTGAATTAACACTGCTCTTTGTCTATACGAGTTCACTCTACAGCAAAGGTCTTCTACCAGGGGTCAGTGGTGCTGCAGGGGGCCTGCAAATTAGTGTTTGATCACAAATCATTTTTGCTATAACATGCTGGGTAAAAAAAAAGTCACAAAGTCAAATTGTTATATTCACCCTGAAACGAAAGCAAGACCATCCAGTCCATGGAAGAATGACAGTAAATAGTTCAAAAGGCAGACCCTCATCTTCCTCCTCTCCCAGCCCAGTGTCCGGACATTACAAGAGGAAAACGTAGTCCGTCGGTTGTGGGGTGGGATGGGATGGGGAAGAGAGTTAAAGTGTATGCAGTATGGCCAAAAAAAATATTTCCTGGTTTTCTTCAATCATTACGGCAGTTTTTGTTAGCTGCTGTTCTGGGATTAGTGTCATTTTGGATTGTCTTGACTGAACTTTGAAACAACCAATCATCCGTGAGTCACATGGGTCTTTGAAAAGTGGTTGAGATTTCTCAAAAACCTTGCACAATAGCATTCGAGAGCCTGACTCATCCATCTCTTCCCTCTCTTCAATGGCCATGCAACATTTCCCCTCCCCGAGAATGAAAGCATTGTTTGGTCGTGTCGTTTTGAACTTTGTGGTGACCACTGATTGAGTCTGTGGAAAATTTGACCTCTCCATCAGACGTTTGGCCACTTGAACAAGCGGCTTCTTTCCTGACCTTACGAGTCGTTTAAGCTTTCCCAGAAAGTTTTCAAATGGGAAAGCGCTGCAAGCGTCAAGACAACCAAAATTGATGGCCTCTGCTGATAGATGTATCATGGAATGTATGTTGTATACCATGAAATGATCACCATACAGTTCTTTAGTTTTTTCTACAAAGTATTTCATCAGCTGACTGCTGTAGCCGTTGTGGTCCACTGCTGAATTTGGTGAAAGAAGAAGACCCAAGGCAACACTGAATGTCATAAAATGATCTTACAACTGGTCGGCCAGAATTCCTTTTAGTACAATCTTGCCAGTGTACACAGCAAACTGCCGCAGTTCTGTTGCCTTCCACCTATCTATGTCATCCAGACCCCTTGGTTTTCTAGCAAAACAGCTGGGAACGTCTTTTCTGAGTGCAGCAGCCGTTGGGTCACTTCACTGATTTGTCCAGCTGACATTCGCACATTCCGGTTTCCTCTCATCCACTCTGTGATCATTTTTTTGTGACCCCCAGGCAGGCTTGGTGCATATAATCTATTGGAAATTGGTTGATCATGTCCAAAGGGAGCCTCAAAAATGGGGACACTGAAATGGCATCATCTTTCTGCCGTTTTGCCATTTCAGCACGGTATGTCTCATTTGTGCGTAGCGTGAGGTTGTCTGCCTTTGGATATGTTACTCTCCCAGAAACCCACAGGCCCTTCTTAGTGCACTTATCGCACCCGTAATATCCTGAGTACTGTTTTGAAACCGTGGTCCAGGAGATCCTGAATGTCTTTAATGGCTTCCTCAACAAAATCCAAATCTTTTGGTTTGGAAGGACCAAGTGTCAGTGTCACCGGAAAGACTCTGATAGGTGTCAGGTGAATGGCACAGAGGATGGGCCATAGATTTGCTTTGTTGCTTTTGAAAATGGGCAGTCCATCTATATTGAATGATAACTCTAGTGTTGTTATTCCGTGAGTTACATCTCTTGGGTAGTGCTGCAACTGCTTGCTAAGACTCTTTCTCAAGTTGAAATGAACACACTCCATCCCTGACTTCATCACTGTTTTAATGTGTCTCGGAGTTTGCAGCAAGGTTCTTCCTGTTAAAGGCAGCTCTGGATGTCCATTTTTTCTAAGTCCCTTCAGAAGGTCATCAATGGCATTGTGTTTAATAAGGTGTTTTGTAGCCCAACCCTGCAAAAATGTTGTAAGTGAGGCTGGAGGCATTTGATTCACATCCTCAGGCCCTGAAGTGCAGTTGTCCTCACTGAAGACATGATCCTCATTATCATGTTCTGAACTGCAGTTTTCTTCACTGGCCCCATTATCATCATTCTCATGTCCTAAACTGCAGATTTCTTCACTGACTCCTGTCTCTGCACATTTAAAAGCACTAGGGTTGGGCGATGTCCCCTAAATTGGCAGTTGACGATGTTGACAGTAAAACATCGCGGTTTAATATAATTTCATATAATTTTCAAAAATGATATGAAAAATTATAATTTCGTTATTTTACTAACCCAACTAATGACTCGGCGCTTTATCAGTAGGTTGCACGACACGTGAAGCATTTTTTTTTTTTAGATTTCACTTAAGAGTTGTGCACTTTTTATTTTAATATATCTCTTTACATAAATACTATTTTCCACTTAAAAACTATAATTTCGTTATTTTACTCACTGATGAGCAAAAGGTCGAGGCAGAAATGACCATGTACCTGCAGGAAATGGCCATTGATGGGGAAGAGGACCCGCTGACTTGGTGGAAAACGAACGACAAAAGGTTTCCGTTCATGGCAAGATTAGCACGGAAATATCTGTGCATATGTGCTACCAGTACTCCATCAGAGCGGGTCTTCAGCACAGCGGGTAGTGTAGTTACTCCAATCCGCAGCTTATTAAAACCAGATAAAGTGAATATGTTGGTATTTCTGGCCAGAAACATCGAAATTTAAACATGGTCTATGGTGAAAGATATTAGACTTCTTTGCACATTTTTTGCCATCCGTTGCGGAGCTATTCGATTTTGCATATTATTTTTTAAACGTTCATTTGTGTAGTTCATATGACCACTTTACAATATTTCAATAACATAATTTATTTTGTAGCCTGTGCTGAAGTTAATTGTGCTGCTAATTATAAGTGAAATGTTAATGCCGAGTTTCGGTCTGAGTGTTGTACCCGTTTCATTTGTTGTTCTTCTATGTTTTAATAAATGTGTGTTATTCATATTCACCTTGTTTCTTTCATTTGATTTGACATTATGGATTTATGGCCAAGGAAATTTTTCTTTAAAAGTATTAACCAGACAAAAGTGATTTGACGTTCGCTGGTCTGGGTTTATCTTACTGCCGCTTCAGTGTATACAAGTGCTATGTGACAATGAGCAAGATTTTCTGAGACACTACAACTACTAATAATTAATTAATAAAGTCTATTTTCTAGTAGCCTACAACATAAAATATTTTAATCTAAATGTACAGTGTAAGACATGTAAAAAAAAAGACAAGAAGCTAACAATGTCAAGATCAATATTTGTGCAGCCTGCTTGACACGGTATTTTCACAGACTAACACGTCACGTCTCTGGCATATACTACAGTATTTAAAATAGCATATATGCATTAGTTATATTCTCAATTTAATTTACAGAGCAATCCCTGCAAAGTTTTTAGGTTAACTATAGAAGAGACTTGGATTAGTGAGTCACACTAGCAAGACTCGCAAAAGGGGGCGTGGCATCACGATGGTGGCTCGACATCGTGATGTTGGTCAGCCATCACGATGGACGATGATATCGTCCATCGGCACAACCCTAAAAAGCACCCCAGATGTCCTTGTCATTTCTTTCATCCACATTGACCTGATCTTCACCATGTTGAGATGTTACTCATTGTTTTCCAATAATCCTTTCAGTTAGTGACTTCCGGGCACATTTCCATTGCCTTGTGTACCTTTGCCTTCTGGATTTTGAGTTCATTCTAAATTCAGAATATTTGCTTTCATGAAATCAAGGAGACATATCCAAAATTTTTGAAAAGGGGTCCACATAGTTTTGTTATGTGTCATTTCTGAAATAAGTTATGCAAATAAAACTGTAACAGAACAAGTATTTATTAGGATTAATGGTCACACTTTATTTTTGCTAGTCCACTTTTAACATTCTACTAATTCTAAGTAACTTTTCAACTACGTCAACTAACTCTCATTAGAATGTATTAGGTATTAGTAGAGTGTAGTAGACTGTCAGAAGACTGTTACTGTTAAAATATTAAGCAGACAGTCTATTAATACTCTAATGAAAAACTATAAACAAGGCTGAATATGTGTGATGGGCCTCTATACGAGTTAAAATGTTTCATTAATGGATACAGACTACTCAAAACGTAATTAATACGGAGAGGGGAGGGGAGGGAGGGGGAGGGGGGGGGGAGTTGCAGGTATGCTGCATTATGCCAATAAATACTGAAAACTTGTTTGATTGTTAGTCAAAACATGTACTTACAAAACCAAAATAACTGACTGTCTTAGGTCCGTGTAACGCTTCACAATTCAATTTTCAGACCATACAATGCAAATGAAAAAATGAAAAATTGAAACCAGACATTCATTTTTCTTGTTTTTCCAGTTACATTATCAATGGATAGTTGCCTTTTTCTCCCTTTTTTCAATTTTACTTGTGCTAAATTGTGACTTCAGAAACAAACATTTGAATAAATTAAATCTAACTGATTTTCTAACTTTCGTCTTGTAATTTGCGCCATGGGAGGTACCATTAGCACGGGGGTGTGGCCGTGGACTAACTTTACTATCATTTCATTGATGCAACTGATTTATATACACTGCATGCACGTTAAGGAGAAGTTTAAAAGACGGAACACAGGACGACATTTTTCACCCGAAGTGACAGTTAAATCACGCAAATGACGTTACGCAGGGGGAGGGGTGGAGGGGGTTTAAATCATGATGTCACACATATTTAACGGAATTTAACGGAATTTAACTGTACTGACCCTACTGACTAGGCCTAATGTTGAAAAAAGGTGGAAAGTCATTGCTTTTGTGTGGAAAAGGCAGTCGGACAACCTTTAACCATTTAATTTGTTTCATTTGAGAAAACGGATGTTATTTATTTTTAGTTGTTATAATAGCTGAGAGAAAAAAACTGTTCAAACTGTGTCCTAAGATAATTTATTATTTACTCTGGTCATATTTTGAAATGTCATAGCCAATTTATAGCTAGTTTTACACAATTCACATATTTGTTTATATGTAATTAAATGTTGTCTTTAAGGTAATTAAAATAATCTGATAAATAGGTAGGCCTACTTTACCTCAGGAAAACTCAGTCGTCCGTGGTGATCCAGTCAGAAGAGATGTCAGAAGAGATGTCAGAAGAGATGTCCGCTATGTGGGCGAAGGGCACTGACCGCAGCTTTTTCTTTCGCGGGCTTGCCACGCGAGTGATAATTTATAAACTTTATATATTTTCTTATTTTTAAAAAAATGTTATGTATACATCTAAAATACCTTTCGTTATTGTACCCCGGCATTAAATAACTTAATAAATAAATAAATAAATGTTGAAGGGTGAGGGTCAAAATCCCTTGGCTCTTCAGATATATCAATACATTATATATATATATATATATATATATATATATATATATATATATATATATATACACATTATATATACATATATATATATATATATATATATATATATATATATATATATATATATATATATATCCTTTAATATCAATATCTATCTGTATTCTGTTGCTTAACTTCTTTAATAAAGTGATGAATTAACTATATGCATGATCACATAATCAATTCTATTTTCTTATGCATAATTGAAATATACTTTGAATCATATGTGTGTTGAATGTTAATTAGTCTCTTTTAGGAACATTCCAGAGTCTCTCTGTCCTGCACGTCGGCTGAAGGTCTTTTGGGGATAAGCTTATTTGTGACGCTCTCCAGCCTCTCAGGGAAGGGGTCAGGGGAATGCGTTAAACATGTGTTCCAGATGTATTCTGTGTTTGATTGTTACCTTTCCATGACTAATTATATGGTTTAAAGTCCTATGTAATAATACCTGAATAGTAGAAGTGTGATTTTCTCTTATTATTTATTTAGGGAAGAAATGTATGTTATTTCAACCCTCTCCTCTGCCCGAGGAGTGAATATTTTATCTCTCTGTTTTGGTTCAAATGGCCTGATAATGTGTGCTCTGGCTCTCTTGTGCCCAGAGAAGAACTGTCGTTCGTCAGTGTTTTGTGTGTGCGTTTGACCTTCTACCCAGTTTTTGAACCCAGGGATGCACACCAGGCCGACTCGAAGATGCCCGCGACCATCTGCGAGGTCACTTCAGATGTAAATCTCGGGCTCGGACGACAAGTGCGCTGATTAATGTTGATAGGCCGCATAGCTGTCTATATGTTGTGACTGTATGTTCTTTTAGCCAATCAGGAGTAAAATAATGGAATGTACGTCCTTGCAAATGGTATAATTGATGTAAGATTTTGTGTAAGGTACGAGTTGGCTTTCGATCTCCTCGTGAGACTTTGCCGCTGGCTCTACCAATTTCACTGCAGACTATACTTCAGTAAATTTTTGACTCTTTTAATTGAACTTCTCGACTCCTGGTTTTCTTTCTCCATATCTGGTCCGGGTCAATGTGCAGTGTTTTTAATAGAGCGGCCGAGGGAGTTACTAGAAATGTAAAAAATAAAAATACAATAGCCTATCTGGGTGTTGGCCTATGTTGTAAAAGACACTCGGGATGTTCGGGTCTTTTTGACACAATGGGAAATGAATGGGGAAGACTATAAAAACTATAACTTGTCATAAAAAAATCACAGAAACATGCACAATGATGTTGAAACACAAATGCACAATTTAAAAATAAAAAGACAATTTTTTTGACAAACATTAATCTCATGTAAAGGTTTGCTCACTCATTGCATTTTTACAATGGGGTAATTTTGTTGTTAAAAATTTACACAACACCAGGTTGCTTCCAGCAACGTTCTGGGAACGTTGTTTTATGGTTGCAAAACAATAACTTAAAAATAACCATTAGGGAACGTTCTTTATAAGTTGTTTTGAGGTTATTCAAAAATAACCTTCCAGCAACGTTGTTTTATGATTGCAAAACAATAACTTAAAAATAACCATTAGGGAACATTCTTTATAAGTTGTTTTGAGGTTATTCAAAAATAACCTTCCAGCAACGTTCTGGGAACGTTGTTTTATGGTTGCAAAACAATAACTTAAAAATAACCATTAGGGAACGTTCTTTATAAGTTGTTTTCATGTTATTCAAAAGTAACCAACCTGCATCGTTCTGGGAACGTTGTTTTATGGTTACATAAAAATAAAACCTAAAAACAACGTTCCCCTAACGTTAGTATTTGGTTCCCAAAAAAATTACCAAACGGGAACCAAAAACTAACGTTAGGGGAACGTTATGTGTTAACTGGGGATTAGTTTAATTGTGTAAGTTTATATATATATATATATATATATATATATATATATATATATATATATATATATATATATATATAACTTACACATGTGTGTTTGTTGGGGGTCAGGATGGGATTGGATTAGTAAGGTTTGAATGTAAAATGTTGATTCCATATATATGTGTTGGGTCATGTACATATGAATCAATAAAAAATTACTTCCAACTTCTCGAGTTCTCATGCTTTGGCTTATTTGATTAATGAGGCATAATGTATGATCCGACCCCTAAGAACTGCCTTAAGTGCCTCCCAAGCCATGCCCACAGATGATACTGAAGAACAATTGGTCTCCATATAAACATTGATTTCAGCCTTTAACATTTGGAGAGTCATGGGCCATGGTCGTGTGTCTGTCTGTGGGAGAGGGAGAGTGGTAAAGCACGTCACCTGGGTTGTAATTATCTCTAACACCTGTCTCTTGTTATAGTGATGACGGAGGGAGACTTAAAGGCCACTAGCTCACCACAGAAGGGGAGAGAGAGAGAGAGAGAGAGAGAGAGAGAGAGAGAGAGAGAGAGAGAGAGAGAGAGACTGAGCGACTGAGCTTGAGCTTGAGCTTGAGCTTGAGCTTGAGGCTTACTGATAATCTGACTGTGTGTTCTAAAAAAAAGGGTATTTGTGTGACCTGATTGAGTGAAAAGACTGTTTTAAAATACCATGAATCTGAGGCAAAAGGAAATAAAAAACCTTGCCTGCACTGCTTTGTTACCTCCTGTCTCCTCCATTCCCCAAAGAACTTGGTACAGATACATTAATGAACCAACTATATGATTTAGTTGTCTCCGTATGTGGCAACACCTCTAATCTCACCAGGGTCTGATCTGAGAATAAGATGTTTCCAATTGAACAATCAACAACAGATGAAATGAGGGACTTGAATTTATAGTCCGTACCAGATGGGTTCAAAAGTTTCCAAATATCAAAAGACCAAGATTTTTACACATCCTGTGAAGCGTCAATGTTGCTATAGTGGGCTTACACACTTTTGCTTCACTAAGATCAAGGACTGAGTCCATCAAATTATTAATGTCTCCTCAAAATATTATGTCATGAGGGGTGTCAGCAGCTTGCAACATCCCTTCAAGATCTAAGTAAAGATTTAAGTAAATAAAAAAGCCCTGATCATCAGAGTTAGGTGCGTTAATATTAGCCAAAATCAACCTTTGCCCCTGAATTTCTGCTAAAACAATAATGTCTCTTCCTAATTTATCTCTGATTTATCTTTGATCTAATTTATGCCTGTTTGAGACATTTGAATTGTAGATGTTTATTTATCAACGTAATAACTCCCCTGCTCTTACTTGCAGAGCCAGCTCTAAAGAAAACATGTCCACCCAATATCTTAACAAATTTTTCAACTTGCTGCAGGGAAAGATGCATTTCTTGAAGAAACACTATCATATTTCTTACTTTTAAGTAAATAAATAACCTTCCTTCTTTTTATGGGGTGCCCCAACCCATTCACTGTAACAGTGAAGTACTGCCCAAAAACACAGTCAAATTTAAAGAGAGGGAAAGGACAATGCAGTGGGAGAGAGAGAGAAAGAAAAAAAACTATTACTCGCCGGTTCTCTGATACACCGTAGCTTGGTCCTCGGCCACTCCTCCACCCTCTAATCGACGACAGCTGCACCTCCCCGGGTAGATCAGAGGCAGTTCTCTGGCCCCTGGCAGACGGAACGCCCGCTGCTTTTTGGTGGACGCTAGGGGTCTCCCCCACCCCTGGCAGCGGTAACTGCTCCAGGAGGTTGGTTGGGAGCCCCTCCTCCCCTCATATTCGGCAGCCATTCCTCCGTTTCCAGGTGGCCGGGCTCCTCCGTCCTCTGGCGGATGACCACGGCTGCTCCTTTGGGGTGGATGGTAGCAGCGAGAACTCCGCTATGGCGCATCCCGCCTCCTTCCCGGGTTTCGGCACCAGTGTAAAGTTATTGTAGGAAAGGAGGAGGCGAGAACCAGCTTGACAATAGAAAATTAATATTTTAATAATAAACTGAACCAAAAAGACAAACCCACACTGTCACGAACCCCGCTCCTCTGCCCCATCTCCGCGTTCGTGAGCACGCACACATGCACTCCACGAGCGTGCTCGCTTCTCGCTTCTCGCTTCCCGCTTCCTCGCTCTGCCCCCTTGAGCTCGTACGCTCTGTTTCCTCCCTCGCGAGCTCACACGCTCGTTCTGCCATTACGAGCTCTCGTTCGTAAACTCTCTCCCCCCTCTGACTCACATGCTGGCTTCTCACGCGCTTCCAATCTGCCAGAACATTATGACCACTTGCACTCACGCGCTTCTCGTCCCCACACATTAGTAACACCTGCACTCGTCTCGTCACCTTCATTGTTCACCTGCACTCGTCTCGTCACCTGTCATTGTTTACACCTGCACTCGCCCCTATAAATACACTATCCTTCCGTTTGAATCCCGTTGGTTATTGTATTGTATGTATGTTTAGATTTCCGTACCTTTGCCCCGCTAGTCCCGTCTAGTTTTGCCCCTACTCGTCGCCTCTTAGCTTGCCAACTTGTTCCCCTGTCTGCGTTCCCACTTGTCCCTAGTTGTTAACTGTTTTCCCGTCCTCGACGCCCTCGTTTATATCTTGATTTCCCGGCTTTTGACCCTACGCTCCCCCTTGACCATTCTTCTCTTGACTTGCCCCTTTTTGTACTGTTGCACTGCTTTTAAACACATTAAAAGCAGTTCTCACCGACATTGTGACTGTCTCTACTTGTGTGTGTGTGTGTGTGTCGGGTTACAGAATAACCAACCTCACCGTAGACAGTCACAATGATGCACCCCACGGATTCGCGCAGCTCGCTAGAGCGGATGAACACGTCACATTCGGCGCGAGGAGCTACAATTTGGGAGGATAACCACGCGCTCACGGCCCAGGGGCAGCAGGTATGCACTATTTCTGATTTTTTTCACCCGGTTTCACCTGTGTCTGCCCCTGAGCCCGTTTATGCATGTCTGAGCGCCGTGAACTCTCCACCCCCGGAGAGGTTTTTTGGCTCTTCAGATGCCAACCAAGGGGTTTCTATGCAAGGCAGCGGTTATGTAACGCATAACCCCGCCCTTGACATTATGGAGCCAGCAGCCCGACTCTTGGGGTTGCGTCAGGGGAGTCAACCCTTGGAGGGTTTCGTTATGGATTTTTGTGCCCTGGCGTACCAGGTGAATTTTGATGAGGTGGCTCTGAAAGACATTTTTCAATGTGGACTGAATGAGCCAACCTCATCATTAATGCCTGGTGGTCGCTGCCCCCTTAACCTGGTTCAGTTTATTGACCTCGCCCTACTGTACTCTGGTTCCTCGTTCACTGTGGGGGAGGCAGACACTGAACCAGCGCTCCACACCAAGACCCCCTCTCGAAGCCTACCACGGCCCCCGTCTTGAAGCCTACCACGGCCCCCGTCTTGAAGCCTACCACGGCCCCGTCTTGAAGCCTTACACGGCCCCCGTTTTTAAGCCTGACACGGCCCTAATCCCCAAGCCTGACACGGCCCCAGTCCCCAAGCCTGACACGGCCCCAGTCCCGAGGCCTGTTAAGGCCCCAGCCTCGAAGCCCGGCACGGCCAGCGAGCCAGCGCCCATGCCCGCCACGGCCAACGAGCCAGCGCCCAACGAGCCTGAAGCCTCGACCGTCCAAGAGCCAGTGCCTGAAGCCTCGACCGTCCAAGAGCCAGTGCCTGAAGCCTCGACCGTCCCTGAGCCAGCGCCTGTAGCCTCGACCGTCCCTGAGCCAGCGCCTGTAGCCTCGACCGTCCCTGAGCCAGCGCCTGTAGCCTCGACCGTCCCTGAGCCAGCGCCTGTAGCCGTGACCGTCCAAAAACCAGCGCCAGTGGTCGTGCCCGTCCAAGCGCCAACGCCTCTCGAGCTTTCCAGAGCTCCTCCTCTCGAGCTTTCTAGAGCTTCTCCTCTCGAATTTTCCAGAGCTCCTCCCCCCGAGCCTTCCAGTGCTCCGCCTCTCAAGCTTCCCGAGCCTTCCAGGGCTCCGCCTCACAAGCCTCTCGAGCCTCATAGGGCTCCGCCCCTCAAGCCTCTCGAGCTTTCCAGAGCTCCTCCTCTCGAGCTTTCTAGAGCTTCTCCTCTCGAGCTTTCCAGAGCTCCTCCCCCCGAGCCTTCCAGTGCTCCACCTCTCAAGCTTCCCGAGCCTTCCAGGGCTCCGCCTCTCAAGCCTCTCGAGCCGTCCAGGGCTCCGCCCTCAGAGTCTTCCACGGCTCTGCAGACCTCTGCTTGCCCCTCAGAGCCCTCCCGGGCTCCGCCTCACGAGTCTCTCAGGGCTCCTCCTCTCGAGCCTCCCAGGGCTCCTCTCGAGCCTCCAAAGGCTCCTCCTCTCGAGCCTCCAAGGGCTCCTCCTCACGAGCCTCCCAGAGCTCTACCCCTCAAGTCCCTCAGGGCTCCCCCTCCTTCCAAGCCTCTCACGGCTTCGCCTCTCGAGTCTTTCAGGGCTCCATCCCTCGAGTCTTTCAGGGCTCCACCCCTCAAGCCTCTCACGGCTTCGCCTCTCGAGTCTCTCAGGGCTCCTCCGCCTCTCAGGGCTTCCCCTCTCGAGTCTTTCATGGCTCCACCCCTCAAGCCTCTCACGGCTTCGCCTCTCGAGTCTCTCAGGGCTCCTCCGCCTCTCAGGGCTTCCCCTCTCGAGTCTTTCAGGGCTCCTCCTCTCAAGCCTCTCAGGGCTTCGTCTCTCGAGTCTTTCATGGCTCCCCCCCTCAAGCCTCTCGAGCCTTCCAGGGCTCGGCCACTAGAGGCTCCTATGGCGCTGCCTCCCGAGCGTCCTACGGCTCCACCTCCCGAGCCTCTCATGGCTCTGCTCCCAAAGACTCCAGAGCCTCATAGGGCTCCGCCTCTCGAGCCTCCTATGGCTCCACCTCCCGAGCCTCTCATGGCTCTGCTCCCAAGGACTCCAGAGCTTCCTAGGGCTCCGCCTCTCGAGCCTTCCACGGCTCCACACCCGAGCCTCCTGCGGCTCTGCTCCCTAAGACTCCACAGCCTTCTAGAGATTTGCCTCCCGAGCCTCCTGCGGCTCCGCCCCCCAAGCCTCCTACGGTGCCACCTCCCCCGGCTCCGCCTCCAGAGCCTACCAGGGCTTCACTCCTGGAGCCTTCTACGGCGCCACCTCCCACGGCATCACCTCCCTCGGCTCTGCCTCCAGAGCATTCCAGGGCTTCACCTCTGGAGCCTCCTATGGCGCCACCTCCATGGGCTCCACTTCCTGAGCCTTCCAGGCCTTCGCCCCTAAAGCCTCCTTCGGCTCCACCTCCAGAGCCTTCCAGGCCTTCGCCCCTAAAGCCTCCTTCGGCTCCACCTCCAGAGCCTTCCAGGCCTTCGCCCCTAAAGCCTCCTTCGGCTCCACCTCCAGAGCCTTCCAGGCCTTCGCCCCTAAAGCCTCCGTCGGCTCCACCTCCAGAGCCAACTACAGGGCCGCCTCTGACGACTCCGCCTTTCACGGCTCAGCCCGGACTTCCTGACCCTCTACCTGTCCTGTGGCCTCTTCCCTGGCCTCCGGACCCTATTCCTGTCCTGTGGTCACCTTCCAGACCCCCGGACCCAGTCCCTGTCCTCCAGTCGCCTTCCAGACCTCCTGACCCAGTCTCTGCCCTATGGCTGCCCCCTAGACCTCCCGACCACCCGCCTGTCCACTATGTTCCCCCTGACCTTGCCCTGAACTGCCCATTGACCCCCATGGACTGTTTCATTTCCCTTTTGTGCCTTCTGTCCCCTCAAGCTCACACGCTCGTTCTGTCCCCTCGAGCTCACACGCTCGTTCTGTCCCCCATGAGCTCACGCTCGTTCTGTCCCCTCGCGCTCCTCGCAGCCGAGCACGGCCGTCAGGAGCCGTCCTATTCAGAGGGGGGAGTACTGTCACGAACCCCGCTCCTCTGCCCCATCTCCGCGTTCGTGAGCACGCACACATGCACTCCACGAGCGTGCTCGCTTCTCGCTTCCCGCTTCCTCGCTCCGCCCCCTTGAGCTCGTACGCTCTGTTTCCTCCCTCGCGAGCTCACACGCTCGTTCTGCTATTACGAGCTCTCGTTCGTAAACTCTCTCCCCCCTCTGACTCACATGCTGGCTTCTCACGCGCTTCCAATCTGCCAGAACATTATGACCACTTGCACTCACGCGCTTCTCGTCCCCACACATTAGTAACACCTGCACTCGTCTCGTCACCTTCATTGTTCACCTGCACTCGTCTCGTCACCTGTCATTGTTTACACCTGCACTCGCCCCTATAAATACACTATCCTTCTGTTTGAATCCCGTTGGTTATTGTATTGTATGTATGTTTAGATTCCCGTACCTTTGCCCCGCTAGTCCCGTCTAGTTTTGCCCCTACTCGTCGCCTCTTAGCTTGCCAACTTGTTCCCCTGTCTGCGTTCCCACTTGTCCCTAGTTGTTAACTGTTTTCCCGTCCTCGACGCCCTCGTTTATATCTTGATTCCCCGGCTTTTGACCCTACGCTCCCCCTTGACCATTCTTCTCTTGACTTGCCCCTTTTTGTACTGTTGCACTGCTTTTAAACACATTAAAAGCAGTTCTCACCGACATTGTGACTGTCTCTACTTGTGTGTGTGTGTGTGTGTGTCGGGTTACACACACACAGGTGTCGGGCAGCTGCCCGTAAATCTCTCCCTCTCTGTCGCACTGCCATCTCTGGTCAGCCTTTATTCTTCTTGAGGGCTAATTAGCCTGATTAAGGGCCAGGTGTTTAGCATTATGACCTGGCCCCGCCCTCCGCCCTGCCACAAATAGACTGTGTCAACAATAGAAATTATAAAGACCATATTCAGGATTAGATCAACAATCAAACCCGAACCAAACAAACAGAAAAATGAGCACATTAACACTGCATACGACAGCACCAACTGGCATCCATCCTTCTAAACTCAAACAGTCCATGTACGCCTACAAGAGCCCCTGTGACAACGTTGCCATCGGATTGCTCAAGTCTCTATACAAATTTTGTGAGACAGAATTACATAACAGTAAATAATCTATAAAACAAGCTCCAGTCACTAGCAGAACCAGCACAAAAAAAAAGATCTATTCAATTTCCGTGGACAGTCAAACAAATGTTCAGTGAGCTGGCTGTTCATGAGTGCAGCAGTTGACTTAATCCTTCCAATGTCCTACAAAAAATACTCCATAAAACAAACTCCAGCCAATAGGAGGCATAAACACTAGGAACATGCAGATTCATCCAAAACCGTCCCGAAGGAGTGTTATTCCACAAAACAAACTCCAGCTGCAAGGCGGAACAGCACAAAAAGAAACAAATTGGCGCCCAGCTACCTCAGACAGTCAAGAGTATATTTGTCAAAGATCCTTCTGACCCACCTAACAATTTTACTCAACCCTCTCACTCTCCTGAGCACTGGTCATCCACACCTGCCTCCAATCATTGCATCAATCAACTCCTCTTTATAAACCTCACTCCACTTCCATTCTGTGTCTGTCTCAACTTTGTGTACAGACTAACTTACCTGTATCTCCAGCGTTAAATGCCATAACGATACATCGGTTTCAAACATCATCCTCGAGTCTGAGTATACTTTACAATATTCAATGAGTCAAGTTCACTCAGAGGCCACATGAGAAACACCAAATGGCTTACTCACCCCTTGCTGTGGGCATGTACATATTTTGCAGCCATCCTTAGTATCTATTCTCAATTTGGCTGGAAATATCAGTGCAAAAGTGATCCTTCATCGATGCAAGTGTTTCTTGAAGGAGTGTTACACAAAACAAACTCCAGCCACTAGGCGTAACCAACACAAAAAGAAACAAAATGGCACCCAGCTTCCTCAGACTGTTAAGTCTATATTTAGCGAGTCAAGTACACTTAGGGGGCACATGAGAAACACCAAATGGCTTACTCACTCCAATGTTTTCATGAAGGACATCACTTGCTGTGGACATGTAAATACTTTGCAGCCATCCTTATTATCTATTCTCAGTTTGGCCGGAAACATCAAATTGTCTCCCTATGTGGATCTGCGAGCTTGCTCGATTTCCAGCTTATAGCCCATTATGTCAAGCAGACTCGGGAAGAGCTCGTCTAGGAATTTCACCATATCTAGGCCTTCCTCATGCTCAGGATTCCAACAATTCAGATGTTGTTTTATCACTTACAATTCTCCAGTTTTTCCAAATCCACTTTGGTCGCTAGCAGATTAGCAGCTAATTCCCTCTCCGATGACTCCAGATAATTGATCTGTCTCTTGACATCTGACAATCTTGTAACCAACTCAGTGAATTTCATCTCCATGGAAGTAATCAATTGACAAATTACAGCAAGATCCTCCAAATCTGCAACAACTTTTGTCAGCATTGCCGATACATTCATCAATTCATGCCGGATTTCTTTCAGTTCACCGTCTCAATTGAGTCCAGGACTTTTGGTCTGCTAAGTGGAGTGCTTGGGAATCAGCTAAGTGTCTTTTAATATCTTCAGAGCCTGAGGATTTTGAATTGTTTAACATATTGTCTTCCTAGAACAGTTAAGAATCAGGGTGTATCAAATCTCACCGGTTTATGACACAAATAGCCATTCACACGTCCGCTCCTCACATGGCGTCACGTGACTCTCCTCAAACCTGACTTACTTAATTGAAGTCCTGATGGTAAAACCTGGAGCCTTCATCTCGTGTGTTCACAACAAAGTGTGTGCATGATACAGAAGCAGCTGTGAAGTTTGTGAGTGAAGTTATTCTGATTTTTGGGGTGAAAAATGCTTATTAAGAATACACCCAGGAGCACATCTGATCTCTTCTGGAAGCTGGTTCCAGCTGCGGCTGGCATAATAGCTAAAAGCAGACTCTCCTTGCTTAGAATGAACCCTTGGTATTTCTAGCTGATGTGATCCTACTGATCTGAGTGACTTGTTGGGTTTATATTCAGTGAGCATATCTGGAATATATTGAGGTCCTAGCCCATTGAGTGATTTATATACCAGTAATAATGCTTTAAAATGAATCCTAAATGTAACTGGGAGCCAGTGTAAAGACCTGAGGACTGGTGTGATATGTTCATATTTTCTGGTTCTGCTCAGAATCATGGCAGCAGCATTCTGTATGAGCTGCAACTGTCTTATGGTCTTTTTGGGAAGGCCAGTGAGGAGTCCATTCCAATAATCCACCCTGCTGGTGATGAAAGCATGCACAAGTTTCTCTAGGTCTTGACTGGAAACAAAGCATCTAATTCTTGCAATATTTTTCAGATGATAGTATGCTGATTTAGTTATTGCTTTGACATGACTACTGAAACTAAGGTCTGACTCTAGAGACACACCAAGATTCCTGACTTGATTTTTTGTTGTTTGACCCCTAGCGTCAAGGTATGCATTCACCTTGAGAGCTTCATCTTTTTTTCCAAACACATCCAACTGTTAACTTCATCAATGCATTGGCACAGGGAGTCAATGGGGCTGTAATCGTTAGGTGATAGGGCTAAGTAGATCTGTGTGTCGTCTGCATAGCTGTGGTAAGCAATTTGGTTCTCTCTCATTATTTGGCTCATTGGGTGCATATACAGGTTGAACAGGAGTGGCGCAAGAATTGAGCCTTGAGGGATTCTGCATGTCATGGACGTCCACTCAGACTTATGGTCTCCTATACTCACATAATAACCTCTCCCTTCTAAGTATGACCTGAACCATTTTAGGACCATCCCAGAAAGCTCCACCCAGTTTTCCAGCCTGTCAAGAAGTATGTTGTGATCGACAGTGTCAAACGCAGCACTGAGGTCGAGTAGTACCAGTACTGATAATTTGCCTGTATCAGTATTTAAGTGAATATCGTTTATTATCTTTATGAGCATCTCTGTGCTGTGATGCAATCGGAAACCAGATTGAAAATTGTCAAAGTATCCATTTGAGTTCAAGAATTTGTTCAGCTGATTGAAGACAACTTTTTCAGTGAACTTGCCTGTGAAAGGAAGATTTGAGATCGGTCTATAGTTGCTTAATATGTTCTTATCCAGATTGCTCTTTTTCAAGAGGGGCTTGACAACTGCAGTTTTCAGGGAGTTTGGAAAACGCATCTGAAAAAAGATGTGGGAAGTGCATCAAGGACGCAGGTTGATGTTTTAAGGTGCTGTACAGTTTCTTCCAAAATTTTGCCATCAATTTCTTTGAAATCAGACATAGTAACTACTTTCTCAGGTTGTGGTTTGATTTGTCTGACCCCAGCACAACTCAAGGATGTGCTGATCACCTTTCTGATATTATTGATTTTTTCAGAGAAGAAAGATGCAAACTCACTGCACTTGCTGTCTGAGAGCATTTCACTGGGAATCTGGCTTGGGGGGTTTGTCAGTCTCTCTACAGTTGCAAAAAGAGTGCGTGTGTTGTTTAAGTTGCTGTTTATAACATTCGAGAAGAAAGTCTGTCTAGCTTTGCCTAGTTCCATATTAAAAGCATGGATGCTGTCTTTGTAGATGTTATAATGGACTACAAGTTTTGTCTTCCACCACATGCGCTCTGCATTTCTGCATTGTCTTTTCATATTTTGCACTGCTGTTGAGTTTCTCCAAGGTGCTTTTTGTCTGCCACTCTTCTTCCTGACTTTCACAGGAGCAATATCATCAATTACACTTAACTTTTTAGTTAAAAGAATCAAGGAGAAAATATACAGAGTCAGCAGATATACTTGGTGTTAAAGATATAGCCTTCATAAATAGTACACTAGTGTTCTCATTTAAGCATCTCTTCTTGACAGACATAGATCTAGCTTCAATGGCAGGAGAGATCAATATATCAAAGAAAATACAGAAATGATCAGACAGTGCTACATCCTTAATAACAATCGATGAAATGTTTAGACCCTTACTGATAAGTAAATCTAGAGTGTGTCCATGATTGTGTGTGGGTCCATGTACATGCTGAGTCAGATCAAAAGTTTTTAAAACAGTTTTGATTTCTTTTGTCATATTGGTTTCTGCATTATCTATGTGAATGTTAAAGTCTCCAGCAATGACAAAACAGTCAAACTCTGAGGTAATTGTTGATAACAGTTCTGTAAAGTCCTCAGCAAAGACTGGAGAGTATTTTGGAGGCCTTTTAATAATGATAAAAGGTGCTCTACGCATTTTACTTAACACGCTACCCAGATATTTGAAAGGCGGGTAATTCCCAAATGATATTTGCTTACATTGATAGACATCTTTAAAGAGAGCAGCTAAACCCCCACCTCTCCTACCTTCTCTGCAGACACTCAAATAAGTAAAGTTAGGAGGGGATGTTTCATTAAGGACTGTTGCACTACAGCTGTCTTCTAGCCAAGTTTCATTTAGAAACATAAAATCCAGGTTGTATGTGCTTATTAAGTCGTTGACTAGAAGTGATTTATTTTTAAGTGAGCGGATGTTTAAAAGTGCTAACTTAACAGTTTTTGTCCCCACAGAAATCTTAGTTTGGTGTGTAATAGGCACCAGATTAGATGGGTTTGCTGTACGGCTTTTGAAGGCCTTAGACTTTCTATGATGTAATCGAATAGCAATAGAGAAAGATACAGGCACACTGGGTTCCCGCTTGTTTTGTAAACATTTGAGAAAGTTACTGTTATCATAGCGGGGACCCGACACATATCACTGAGTGCTGGTATCAGTTGTTTTTGGTTCACCTCGAGCAGATGGAGGAGGGTGTGAGCCCTGGCGTTGTGGCAGAGGTCGAAGAGCTCTCACAGGAGGAGGGGGAGGGCGAGCTGGGTCCGCAGGTGGTTGAGGGACCTGCCATTTTTTGCTTGATATCTGGGGGCTTGCAGCAAAAGAGTGGGTTAGTTTGGTTCCAGCATACACCAGTTCTTCCATTTTCTCTGAGAAACACTGATGTGGAGATGCTGGAGAGAGGGATAAATGTGTCTGGTGAGAGGGGCTGTTGCTCTGGTGTTATCGGAAGCTGTAATATGCTGTCCTTGTTTCCCTGGGTGTTTTCCAGAAAGTCGTCCTTGGGTGCTGAATCTTGAAGCAGTTCTAATATGTCACAGTCTGTCTGTGGTGAACTTTGTGGGCAGGGCTCAGATGAGATTGTGTCTGTGAGCAGAAATTGTTGTGAAAGGTGCTGAAGTGAAGTCCTGTGGTCATTCATACTGTGTCCAGATGTGTGTGTGCCATTCAGATTGAGTGGATTGGCACACACTGCAGAAGGATGATTGAGGGAGAAGTAGATATTGTCCTTTAGCACTCTTGAAACAAGTTTGTTTGGGTGGTGGCCATCCTGTTGAAACAGTTGCCTCTGACTCCAGAAAAGATTGAAGTTGTCAATGAAGTTAACTCCTTTTATATTGCAGGTTTTTTGCAGCCATGTATTAAGCCCAAACAACCGTGAAAACCTGTTTGTTCCTCTTGCTGGAAGTGGTCCACTGATGAATGTTTGAACTTTCCCTGTTTACATCCAAAGTTGTTGCTTGTGGAAGGCAGCATGTAGTTGTATCTCTGCTGCTAATGTTTCTGATTATGGAGTCACCCACTATCAGAGTCCTGGGCCCGGCTGCGCTCTGAGCTGAATGCCGCTGTCTGCTCGACCTTGAGCGCCTGTTGGCATCAGTGTTAGCTACTGGCTGATTCAGTCTGTGTTCGATCACATTCATCACGTTTGGGGATTCATCATTCATTAATACTTCAAATCTGTTCTCAAGATGTAGGGCGGTGGTAGGAAACCAGTGTTTGCAATCCTTGTCAGAGCCGTATCTGGGGTAGAGGATGCTGCGGCAATATGTGATGCTCGTGACAATCTGATGTCTCGAGTGCCT
Source organism: Xyrauchen texanus (assembly GCF_025860055.1). Classification (NCBI taxonomy): domain Eukaryota; kingdom Metazoa; phylum Chordata; class Actinopteri; order Cypriniformes; family Catostomidae; genus Xyrauchen; species Xyrauchen texanus. The sequence continues at coordinate 43,415,693 of NC_068298.1, read as the reverse complement.
TTTGGTCTCGCTCCCTGTTTTTGCCATCGATTTGTAAGTCGATCGGCTTGTTTCTCTACACTCAGTATGGCCTATCGAGGAGCACTAGATTCATGTGACTCACCGGCTGTATGCTGAGGGCGTCTATGACGAAGCTCTGTTGTGTGTTCCGTCTGGTTTGGTGGTCCTGTAAGTAACTTTGTTTCAAGAACTGCAATCCTTTGTAAAAGTCTGTGGCAGTTAGTGCAGCAAGTAGATTCCAGAAGAGGCATTTTCTCTTATCCTTTTGAATGTAGGCAGTTGTGTTTTCCCTTCCCTGGAATGAAAACTTTCAGTGGGAGGCTGGTCGGATAAAAGAATTCTGCTTTTTTTGTAGTAGTAGTCCAAGCTTTTGAGCACTGTGCTGATTTGCTTAAGTTAAAATTAGTTAAAATTAGTTGATAAAAGGAGATAAAATATAAAAATATAAAAGCGATAGAGCAAAGCGCGGAGCAGTAAGCAAGAGCATCCGAACAGTAGCTGAGCAGGAAGTTGAAGCTTGGTGTAATACAAATGTTAAAATGAGTCATGCACTATAGTAAATGTGTTTAGATGACATAAGATATCATTGTGAGAGGAACAGGGTAACAACTACGTTTTTATGAACTGATCATCTGCTGTTTTACTCATGATTTGTGTGAAAGTGAATAAAAGTAATTGTTGTTGTATAGCCTCTGGTGTTAATTTCACCAGAAAACTGACATGATACAGTCAATACACCATGTAAAAATGATTCTGCAAAAATGTAGGTATGGTAACAATTATGAACATTTATGCCTTAAATTCTTATTACTATAATACAAAAAAGTCTCATTCACATTATTCACATCTCATCCAAAATTAAATATTTATACATTATGATAATGTTTTGTTGTTGTCGTTGTACGCCTACCACTTCTTAACTGTATGTAGGCTATTTATGTGTCTGTGATGAGGGCAGGGCAGGGCCGGGCCGTGACTACGTACGCCCGGCCCCCAATCAGGCTAACCAGCCGAGGAGAGGGATAAGTGCAGCGGGATGCGACAGTTCGAGAGCGCAAGAGCCACACGAAATTGCTGTGTGTTCGTTTGTGTTACGTGTCTATTTGTTTCATTAATTATTATTTTGACCATTCAGCCGGTTCCCACCTGCTCCTTTCCTATTTTAACCTTGTTACAGTGTCATGATTTAATAATAAAATAAATCATTGTATAACAGTACTTGTTTATTAAATGGGGCATCCCATCATTCCTCACTGTATCTCCACATGATTCTCAGTTATGTTTCATTCAAACATTTTATCCACAGTAAAAAATTTATAAAAAAAGATATTTGTCTTGATTTAAGAGAAAAGTAACAAAATAACTTGTTTTGTTCATAAAAACAAAACAAAAAAAATGTGTCTTTTCTTTTTTTTTAAGATTTATCAGAAAACAAGACTAATTATCTTAATGTAATTCTGCTTCAAGTATCTTTTTTCCTTGTTTTAAGGATGTTTGGATAGTTTTACTGACAAATTAGACAAAAAAACATGTCTTGTAGTGCAGATGTTTTTCTGTCATTTACATCAGCTAACAGGGTATTTAATATATTGTACTACATATCTCCTTCAGAAGGATTTCTAGATATTTTCACGCATATGTGTTCATTAGGGATCAGAGGGGTGACAGAAATCATTACAACAGTCCTGTGATATCAGCCAAACCAAACAATCCACATTATCTACATATCTACATTATCTTACTATAAAGAAACCATGGTTAATTGTATCAAAACCATGATTTCTGTTCAGAAAACCATGGTGACTGCAGTCATGGTGTAACATAGACTCAGGAGAACCAGAAGGTAGATCCATTTGCAGCTTTACTTGTAAAGTCACAGAGAACAAACAACAGACAGAGGACTGACATCAGCTAGTCACTGGACGAGAGTTTGTTTGTAGCCTGCTTAGCATTGCTTATTCGTATTCTCAAACGTTCATCATTATATTCATCGTTATATCCTTTGTCATTTTACCACGTTTCAGGTTTTTCCCCTTTTCTACCGTTTCATCTGCGTGTATTTTACATGTTGCTGCTGGCACCTAGCTAGAGTCTGTGTTTGTAGTCAGGGTAACACTTTACGGTAAGGGTACATGAATTATCATGAATTCATGTATTAATTCATGCGTTAATATTTCATGAATCTTCAGGAACTAACACAAATTCAACGTTTTCATTAATGACTTCATGGATGAACAACACCTTAATTAAACCATTAACTAAGATGAGTACATCATCATGAATTATGATTTATTACGCATGATCATGATGTTTTCTTTGTTCACAAAAAAAACATTGGTCTTTACTATCCATTGTGGATAAAGCTACGGTTATGGTACATGAATCATCATGAACTCATGCATAAAAAAAAAGCATTAATTCATGCATGCAAGACTACTCTTCGAACTATTAAAGGAATATACAAAAATCCACATTACCTCATACATGCATACAGGCTAGAACTGTATATCAATTAATGTGAGAACTGTTTTTCTGAATTATGATCTGAGTTATCCAGCATGTTCATGTCTTCTTCATAGCCTGCAGGTAAATGGACAGACCCCAAAATTGGCCAATCCCAGCACATAGCACACCAATTATGTTGACATTCAAATACAGTAGTCATCATTAACTAAGCATTATCTTTTAATGACTTCATCATGTGTGTGGCCCCTCAACTAAAGTGGTGACTTGGTCCTTTAAAACACTGATGATCAATGTGTTATTAATGGTGGCATAACTGTGAAATGACATGAATATGAACATGAAAGTTCAAGCCTTTGCAGACAATGTACTGTGGACACAAATGGACTTTGATCTTAACTTTACTGCTTTATTCTTAAACAGTACAAAGAGAAGAGCTGAGAAGGAATTCAGTAAATACACCATGAACTTTATTTTAAATGCCTGTATCTGAAAACTCTGAAACTGAAGATGTTTAAAAAAATAAATAAATAAAAAAATTCAGGGAAAGGAGTCACATTTTAATGTACAGGTGAAACTCGGAAAATTAGAATATTGTGGAAAAGTTTATTTATTTTAGTAATTCAACTTAAAAGGTGAAACTAATATATTATATAGACTCATTACATGCAAAGTGAGATATTTCAAGCCTTAATTTGTTATAATTTTGATGATTATGGCTTACAGCTTATGAAAACCCCAACTTAAAAATTAGAATATTGTGAAAGGTTTTCATAGCTGTAAGCCATAATTATCAAAATTATAACAAATTAAGGCTTGAAATATCTCACTTTGCATGTAATGAGTCTATATAATATATTAGTTTCACCTTTTAAGTTGAATTACTAAAATAAATAAACTTTTGCACGATATTCTAATTTTCCGAGTTTCACCTGTATAAAGCAACTGATGTGGACTCCTCCATATCATGAAATATTTAATGCTGAACAAAACTAAACTAAACAAATACATGGCACAAACACATGGCAGTACAAACAAACTACTTCTAAAACTTCTTTACAACTACTTCTTGTAAATATCCAGTAAGGATCCATCATCCTTTTTCTTTAGGATAGCTGAAGCTGTAGGCTCCTGGTCACAAAAACCCCTGCAAGTTTCAGCAAACCTTTTCAGACTGTCCTTTCTTTTAAAAGTGGACCTCAATGTATTGAATAGATCTGTGTTAGTTGCTGCAAGTTCTGCAATCGGAGCCTGAAACACAATAGTATTCCGATCGACCCCAAGCCTTGTATATGCTTCAGCTTTGCTGATGCGTTCCTTTTTCATCTTTTCCAACACCATGTTGTAGCGGCGGATGGAGTCGTCAGGGGTTTTGACTGTAGAACAAGAGAAAGCGTTAATGGTTGAATCCAACTAAATCAAACCAGCCTAATTATAGTGCTGTACTACAGTTCACAATTCCAAACCAGTTAGTTGGGAGTGGAACTAGATCTATGGCCATTTGTGTACTGTGGAATCGACTAGAGAACATAGAGTTTGAAAAGTGCTTTAAAAGTGCTTATATTAATTTTTTACCTACTGCCCAATTAGAGACTGACCACTGTATCAATTTGAGTACGACTTACTGCATACCTCTTAGTTTTTTGCCCATATTCTTGGCCTTTTTGGGCTGGAACTTTAACTTCTTCTTGGCTTTCTTGGGCTCTGGGGACTCAGAATCAGGCTCAGAATCAGATGAGGAATCAGAAGATGAGGAATCAGTTACATCTGACTCCCGTTTCCTCTTTCCAGCTGCCTGCTCTATAGGTGGGATATTGCTGGCCACATCTACCCCCTTGTTACTTCTTACGGCAAGAGCTGTGAAAAGAGAATAGGAATTGTTTGAAAATAGTGTTATGACAATCAATATTTTTGAAGCTGTAATGTCCTCAAATCAGTTTTACCCTCTTTAAGTCTCTCCAGGAGGAAATCTCGATCCTCTTTCAGTATATCAACCCATTCTTTTAAGGCGGCAATCTCTGTCTTTTGACCTTCAATGGTTTGCTTAGCCTCCTGCAGAGCTGTTTGCAGAGTGGGGGCTTCTATAATAAATTAAGACCTCATAATTAGATATGGTTATGCAGATTAACACATTTTAAAATATCAACACTTTCCATCTATAGAGTTAAATAGCAACTGAACAAAGCAGAATAAAAGCACATGAAAAGCAATACTGAGATAAAAAAAAAAAAAAATCACATACTTCAAAGTTATGTTAAATGTAGTTGACTGTGAAACTTACCAGTTTCTTTAGCCTTTTCATCTACAGATGTCTGTGGATGGTCCCACAGAGGTGAAAGCACTGTAAAGTTTCAATGACAGATGTAAAATTTAATGTAGCTACAGATGTCAGTATTCTTTTTAGCAAAAAATGTATGCTAATGTCTGAGGGCTGGGCAAGTTGCTTGACACTTAAGTCAAGTCAAGTCACCTTCATTTATATAGTGCTTTTTACAATACAGATTATTTCAAAGCAGCAAAACTAAACACACAAAACAGCTGTAACTTTACATTTATGTTTAAATCTCCAACAGATGTATTTAGGACTGAGGCACTGGAAATTTTGAGAGGTACAAAATTAGCAACCATTACTATCACACATCCAACCACCTCTTCTTATAGTATAATTCTGTGTGGTGGGGATAAACTAAAGATGCAACCACCATCACGTTAACTCTTTTTTTTATTCAGTACAAGACAAGTCATGTAATATTGAGAAAAGACAGTAACATTACACGCATGCTTACCAGGTTCTTTAGCTTTTTCTGTTGCAGAGGTCTGTGGATGGTTCCACAGAGGTGAAAGCACTGTAAAGTTTAAATGACAGATGAAAAATTGAATTTAGTTACAGATGTCAGTATTCTTTTTAGCAAGTGATGTTTGCTAATGTTTGAGGGCTGGTAAGTCAACTGCTTGACACTCAACTAAACACACAAAACAGCTGTATTTTTTTCATTTATGTTTAAATCTCCAACATTACTTAGGACTGAGGCACTGGAAATTTTGAGAGGTACAAAACTAAAGATACAACCACCATCATGTAAACTCTTTTTTTATTTAGTAGCCTATAAGACAAGCCAAATAATACTGAGAAAAGGCAGGAACATTACATGCAACATACATTACAGCCAAATTTGTATTCCTAAAAGCGAAAAAACTGTATGTCACTTCTTTCAATATATAATGATCGGAGGTAATAGAGTAAAATTAACCTTCTACTAATGCACAATGGCAAGACCACAATGGCAATGTAAAAAAGCAAATATACCCTTTTCATTTTTCTTGGTCCTTGAAGATATCTTTTGTTGATTCTGTGGAGGCTGATGCACAAATAGGCCTGGGTAAAATATTAGAGAGAACAATGTATTTAAAGAGGATATGGCTTTCACTTAAACAAGGTGTAGGTGTCTCATCAGGGGTGAAAATTCATCCAATTACAACTATTTCTTTGCACAGAAATTATTATTTATCATTGACATACCTGAACATGACTGCTTCACTGAAGCTTATTAATTTTGTAAAATATTTGATGCAAAATTTAGGATGGTAATGAAAATGATCCTACCAGAATTTAAAAATACCAAGATACAGGCTACCTTAATATTGAGAAACCACCTACTGTATGACTGTTTAACTTGTAAGCTAAATCAACATCACTTTTCACATCAGATACCGTAAATAAAAGTAAGTCACACTCTAAATCTTCTAAATGTCCATTTCAACAGTTAATGAGAGTTGTAGCCCCTGATAGATTTTGTATTTTCAGTTACAGATTCATTTACATTGTGACTGTGTATCAGATGTAATCCACTCTGTCTGTACCTGCAAAGGTGTGTGCCAAATGGCCCATACAGATGAATGGCCCATTCAGATGTATGGCCCACAGAAACTGATTGGTGTGAATGACAAAGAATCAGCATTGATCAGAGTGGATTAGTAAGTTAGATCGATCTCCTGTGGGAGGTCCTAACAGGTTTCTATTGTTTGTAGCCCATAGGCTATGTCTTCATGTATAAAGTTCTGTCCCACAGACAAAACGTTGGGTTAAGATTGTTGAAGGGCGACATGCTAACATCGCTGCTGAAGGACTGCTACACTACAAACTTTCAATAAATTCTTCTCCCCACAAGAACTCTGGTCAAGCTTACTTATTTTATGTATTGGAGACATCTAATACATTGGCGAGCCACCCAAACCACTGCTCGGCCAAATACAGCAAAATCTAACACCCCTTTTTGGCAAGATATACCTTCGTATCAGCACTGCTCTAGATTTCTATGCATAGAAGTATTATTGTTGTCACAATTTTTATAATAATACATTGAAAGCCAAAAAGTCTTGGGCCAAAAAAAAAAAATGTATTTAGTAAACCCACCTTTTTCAGCCTTCTTGACGCATGCAGATTTCTTTGGCATGTCTTGTGGAGACTGCTGCACGGACGGGTCTGGGTGGAAGATTAAAGAAGATGAAGAGAACAATATCAAAACAGCACTTTATAACACAACTTAACACTTTTCATTTTGTTGGAGAAAGGGAAAGGAGAAAGTGTTGGAGGATAACATGAACCTAAGCTGTTAGAAGATGCATTTTAATTGTCACTCAATTAACTGGTACTTACAATCTATTGTAAGTAATTGCATTGCTGATAAATTATTTTTTATTACTCCCAACATAATAATGTCATCTATAAATGTCAGCTTAAATTACCATGGCATAGTTAACATGAATAAGAATCTTATTCAGATTTTTAGACTAATGCCACGTTCATATTAACTTGATTTATGATTTAAGCCCAATTTGCAAGTCACCAAGCTCACCGACAAAAGCCCTCGATCAGAGGAAAATCGCCAATCTGCATGGTCCCAAATTCATTATTTCACTATAATTATATTAAATAGGTCTTATTGATAAAATAAAAAATTATTGATATCGATATCATTGTTAAAAATTATATTTGGCTAACACTGCAACAAGGTAACATTATACAGGTGAAACTAAAAAAAAATAGAATATCGTGCAAAAGTTCATTTATTTTAGTAATTCAACTTAAAATGTGAAACTAATATATTATATAGACTCATTACATGCAAAGTGAGATATTTCAAGCCTTTATTTGTTATAATTTTGATGATTAGCCTATGGCTTACAGCTTAAGAAACCCCCAAATTCAAAATTTTGTGAAAAGGTTTTCATAGCTGTAAGCCATAATCATTAAAATCATAACAAATAAAAGCTTGAAATATCTCACTTTGCATGTAATGAGTCTATATATAAATATATTAGTTTCACCTTTTAAGTTGAATTACTGAAATAAAATCAACTTTTGCACAATATTCACATTTTCCGAGTTTCACCTGTACCAGTAAGTTACCTGTTACGTTTGAGCAATGAGGCAGACGAGGAGGTACGGATCCAAACGCAGTTCAAACTTTATTAAATGAACAGCACAGGAAAAACACAAAGGAACAGCCCACGATGGGGAAAGGAAACATAAAAGTATAAACTAAACACGAGATGAACAAAGAGGGCATTCGAGGGAGAATCACACACCAGGTTGACATCAAACAACGATCGACAAAGACAGCACAAAGACACGGGGTATAAATAGACAAACGTGGGAAAGGTGGCCAATGAAAGAACAGAACTCAAACAAGGTAACAAGGTGATAAACAGAAACCAAAGGCAAATTAACCAGGGCAGGTGTAAACAATGAACAGTGAATACGAACGCTAACAGAGGGTTGTGGAATCAAATAAAAGACTAAAGTGACAACAAGATGGAAAACGAGAGGGCAACAGTGAAACGAGACAGGGTGGACTATGGAATTAAATAAGGAACTAAAGTGAAAACTTAAGAAGTGAAAAGTGACAAGATAGAAAACAAGGGGGCAACAGAGAGACAAGACAGGGTAATCATTACATAGCCCCCCCTAAAGGATCGGATTCCAGACGATCAAAACAACAAAAGACCTAAAAAGACCCACAAAGAAAAACCAAAATGAGGGCACCAGGGGCAAACAGACAGAGACAAGTGGGCACATGGGCGGACCAGGGGGGTACACTGGGCAGGCAGGAAGTCCGCGGGGGCCATTAGGCAGTCCAGGGAGGTGGAGAGGGTAGATAGATAGACCATGGAGGCCGAGAGGGCAGGCAAGCAGTCTATGGGGGTGTGTCAAGGGACCAGGGTCAGGTGGCCACAGAACAGAGGCCGGTTTAGATGGCCCGGAGCTGGCCACTTGGCAAGGACAGGGACCGGGTCGGGGGCCTGGGAGGAGGCCACTGGGCAGGGACTGGGTCAGGAGGCCAGGGAAGAGGACTCAGGACAGGAACAGGGGCAGGAGGTCTGGGTGGAGGCCACAGGACTGGAACAGGGTCAGAAGCCCTGGGAGGAGGCCACAAGACAGGGACCGGGTCAGGAGGCCTGGGAGGAGGCCACAGGACAGAGGCCAGCTTCGGTGGCCTGGGAGGTGGTCGTGGGCCAATGGCCGGTTCAGGGGACCTGGGAGGTGTGGCCACTGGGGAGCTGGCGGAGCCGCGTGAGGCGGAGCCAAGGAGGACCTCTGAGGCGGGGCAGTCGAAGACTTGGGTGGCGGCGCCGCAGGAGGCATAGGCAGGGCCGCAGGAGACCCTGGGGGCGGAGCAGAGGCAGGCAGAGCCATGGTGTACCCTGTGGGCAGAGCCGTAGAAGGCTTGGGAGGCGGCGCCGTGGAGGGCTGGAGGCGGAGCCGAGGGAGGCTCGGGAGGTGGAGCCGGGGGAGACGATGGTGTAGAAGGCTCAGAAGGCGGAGCTGACGGAGGCTCAGGAGGCGGAGCCGAAGGAGGTTCTAGAGGCGGAGCCCTAGAAGGCTCTGGAGGCGGAGCCGTAGGAGGCTCGGGGGCGAAGCCCTGGAAAGCTCAGGAGGCGGAGCAGAGGGAGGCTCTGGAGGCTCAGGAGGCGGAGCTGAGGGCGGTGGCGCCGTAGACAGTTCTTGAGGCGGAGGCCTGGAAGGCTCGGGGACCTGAGCTGAGGAAGGCACAGGAGACGGAGCCAAGGAAGGCTCAGGAGACGGAGCCGCTGGAGGCTCTGGAGGCGGAGCCGTAGGAGGCTCTGGAGGAGGCTCGGAAGGCAGAGCCGTGGATGGCTCGAGAGGCTTGAAGGGTAGAGCCCTGGGAAGCTCGAGGGGCTTGAGGGGCGGAGCCCTGGAAGGCTCGAGGGGCTTGAGGGGCAGAGCCCTGGGAGGCTCGAGGGGCGGAGCCCTGGAAGGCTCGAGAGGCGGAGCCCTGGGAGGCTCGAGAGGCTTGAGAGGCGGAGCCCTGGGAGGCTCGAGAGGCTTGAGAGGCGGAGCCCTGGGAGGCTCGAGAGGTGGAGCCCTGGAAGGCTCGAGAGGCGGAGCCCTGGAAGGCTCGAGAGGCGGAGCCCTGGAAGGCTCGAGAGGCTTGAGGGGCGGAGCCCTGGAAGGCTCGAGAGGCGGAGCCCTGGAAGGCTCGAGAGGCGGAGCCCTGGAAGGCTCGAGGGGCTTGAGGGGCGGACCCCTGGTAGGTTCGAGAGACGGAGTCCTGGAAGACTCGAGAGGCTCGAGAGGCGGAGCTCTGGAAGGCTCGGGAGGCGGAGCTCTGGAAAGCTCGGGAGGCGGAGCTCTGGAAAGCTCGGGAGGCGGAGCTCTGGAAAGCTCGGGAGACTCGGATGGCTGAGCTCTGGAAAGCTCGGGAGACTCGGATGGCTGAGCTCTGGAAAGCTCGGGAGACTCGGATGGCTGAGCTCTGGAAAGCTCGGGAGACTCGGATGGCTGAGCTCTGGAAAGCTCGGGAAACTCGGATGGCTGAGCTCTGGAAAGCTCGGAAACTCGGATGGCTGAGCTCTGGAAAGCTCGGGAGGAGGAGCCCTGGAAGGCTCGAGAGGCGCTGGCTCTTGGATCGGTCACGCCATTGGCACTGGCACTGGCTCTTGGACGGTCATGGCTACTGGCACTGGCTCTTGGACGGTCAAGGCTACTGGCACTGGCTCTTGGACGGTCGTGGCTACTGGCACCTGTTCAGGGACGGTCGTGGCTTTGGGCACTGGCTCTTGGACGATCGAGGCCACAGGCGCTGACTCAGGGACGGTCGAGGCTACAGGCGCTGGCTCAGGGACGGTCGAGGCTACAGGCGCTGGCTCAGGGACGGTCGAGGCTACAGGCGCTGGCTCAGGGACGGTCGAGGCTACAGGCGCTGGCTCAGGGACGGTCGAGGCTACAGGCGCTGGCTCAGGGACGGTCGAGGCTACAGGCGCTGGCTCAGGGACGGTCGAGGCTACAGGCGCTGGCTCAGGGACGGTCGAGGCTTGCGGCACTGGCTCATTGACGTCTGAGGCTACAGGCTCTGGCTGGGTTACCGTGGTTGGCGAGGATTCGGGCTCACTCACGGTGACATGCATGGGCTCTAGCTCGCTCACCGTGACATGCGTGGGCTCTAGCTCGCTCACCGTGACATGCGTGGGCTCTAGCTCGCTCACCGTGACATGCGTGGGCTCTAGCTCGCTCACCGTGACATGCGTGGGCCGGGAGGCGGAAGCCCGTCTCCTCCTCCTTCTCCGGGCAGACGAGGAGGACCGCGCTGGCTCGTTGACCGGCGCGAAAGGACGAACCACGGGCGAATGGAGGGTCAATTCTGCGGAGGCGCTACGGGGTTCTCCTCGATGATGTCCACAGTTAGATGAGAACCGCAGATCTGTAGGGTCTCTTCAACGAATGCGTCAAGCGTCCAGTCGCGCGTAGCCGGAGGCAGCCGCTCCTTCAGCCCATCATTCAGGTTGCCTCGGAAGAAGACCACGAGAGAGTAATTTGGAAAGTCAGAGACGTTTGCCAGAGCCAGGAAGTCGTGAATGTGGTCTTCAATAGGTCGGTCCCCTTGCTTCAGGCTGAGCAGATCGTAATTTGCCTGAAAAACTGCTGGATCCATTGTGGTCGATCGTTCTGTTTCTGTTACGTTTGAGCAATGAGGCAGACGAGGAGGTACGGATCCAAACGCAGTTCAAACTTTATTAAATGAACAGCACAGGAAAAACACAAAGGAACAGCCCACGATGGGGAAAGGAAACATAAAAGTATAAACTAAACACGAGATGAACAAAGAGGGCATTCGAGGGAGAATCACACACCAGGTTGACATCAAACAACGATCGACAAAGACAGCACAAAGACACGGGGTATAAATAGACAAACGTGGGAAAGGTGGCCAATGAAAGAACAGAACTCAAACAAGGTAACAAGGTGATAAACGGAAACCAAAGGCAAATTAACCAGGGCAGGTGTAAACAATGAACAGTGAATACGAACGCTAACAGAGGGTTGTGGAATCAAATAAAGGACTAAAGTGACAACAAGATGGAAAACGAGAGGGCAACAGTGAAACGAGACAGGGTGGACTATGGAATTAAATAAGGGACTAAAGTGAAAACTTAAGAAGTGAAAAGTGACAAGATAGAAAACAAGGGGGCAACAGAGAGACAAGACAGGGTAATCATTACATTACCATACTGAGTTTAGCTAAGTCTACATTAGTATAATGTTAGTCTATGCTCAGTTAACTAGCAAACAAGGTAATGATAATATAACCATTAGCCTAACCTAAGGGTTATTCAGCATAGACTAATGCTGCCAAGCAGAAAGCTGGAAAATACTGTTATGGTTCATTATACATGAGCAAAAAAACTTTTGCAGCCGATTATTAAACTGGCATTAAAGAAGGCTAACGACAAAGGCGAACGTTAATCAATCAGCTAACGTTAGCTAGTACTTGCGAGCCAGCTGCCTAGCTATGAAGTAGTGGACATAAATTTCAGACAAAATCAACTTAATGCATACATCAATATTGACACATTTGAAGTTGTCAGTCCACATACCAATGTAATTCATCTTTCTTTTGCCTCTTCGCATAGCCACGGAGTCCATGTTAACAAAACTGCAAAGGTGATTACCTCGATGTGTGTTTTTGGACTTGGCGCGCTCCTCTTCCTCCTCCTCTTCCTCTCTGCTGCTGACCGGTTCAAGTCGTATGACTGCAGAAGTTGTTCTCGTTCGTAGCCTCATTTTGCTCTCACCAATTTGGACTACAGGCATTTAACCATGAATCATTCAAGGTGGTTTGTTGATCCTGTAAGTGGAGCTCACACTCAGCACTTGGAGAGGTCATGGTTAACATACAAATCGACAATTTGGCGATTGAGGGGAAACCGAACTGCCAAGCTTTTGAAGGAGCATCTTGCAGTAATAGAATGGACCTACTGGCTTGGAAACAAACATAAGAAAGGGTTACTTGGTCGTTTATTGAAGGACATTCGTCACCAGTTTCCCTGTTAGCCAATAATTGAAATTCATTTAAAAAATTCTGACTCCTTACCCAAAAACAATTATTATTTTTTTTTTAATAAAACAGCTTTATGGTTTTGTAAAGAGTTTTCAGATACAGGCATTTAAAATAAAGTTCATGGTGTATTTACTGAATTCCTTCTCAGCTCTTCTCTTTGTGCTGTTTAAGAATAAAGCAGTAAAGTTAAGATCAAAGTCCAATTGTGTCCACAGTACATTGTCTGCAAAGGCTTGAACTTTCATGTTCATATTCATGTCATTTCACAGTTATGCCACCATTAATAACACATTGATCATCAGTGTTTTAAAGGACCAAGTCACCACTTTAGTTGAGGGGCCACACACATGATGAAGTCATTAAAAGATAATGCTTAGTTAATGATGACTACTGTATTTGAATGTCAACAGAATTGGTGTGCTATGTGCTGGGATTGGCCAATTTTGGGGTCTGTCCATTTACCTGCAGGCTATGAAGAAGACATGAACATGCTGGATAACTCAGATCATAATTCAGAAAAACAGTTCTCACATTAATTGATATACAGTTCTAGCCTGTATGCATGTATGAGGTAATATGGATTTTTGTATATTCCTTTAATAATTCGAAGAGTAGTCTTGCATGCATGAATTAATGCTTTTTTTATGCATGAGTTCATGATGATTCATGTACCATAACTGTAGCTTTATCCACAATGGATAGTAAAGACCAATGTTTTTTTGTGAACAAAGAAAACATCATGATCATGCGTAATAAATCATAATTCATGATGATGTACTCATCTTAGTTAATGGTTTAATTAAGGTGTTGTTCATCCATGAAGTCATTAATGAAAACGTTGAATTTGTGTTAGTTCCTGAAGATTCATGAAATATTAACGCATGAATTAATGCCTAATTCATGCATGAATTAATACATGAATTCATGATAATTCATGTACCCTTACCGTAAAGTGTTACCCAACAAACAATTTGCGGTAAGTCATGGCATCCGCTCATGTTATTTCTTCCTGCATTGCATGTCACATGTTTACAATAGCCTCCTCCATCAGCAGTGAGGGATTCACATGTGATAAATGTATGGAATTAGTCAGGCTGAAGGTTAATGAGTTAGAGACTCGCATCCGAACGCTAGTGGAGGTCAGTGAGGAAGAGAAGCCGGTAGATACTGTTTCGGATGTGAGTAGTAGTACAGAGAGCAACATAAACACTTTGGTTCTTTCTGTAGAGCCCCCGCAGCAGGGCATTTGGGTGACGTCTCGGTGGCATACTCGCTCAGCAAAGAGACACCACTCTCCCGTTCCTGTTAGGGTTTGCAATCGATTCACCCCACACAGTGATACACCCACTGAGAATCATGTTGAAAGAGCCCTTGTTTATCGGTGATTCTATTGTAAAGAATGTGGAAATAGAGACATTTGTGGATTTGTAGACAATTGGAAGAGTTTTTGGCGTAGACCTGAACTGCCACTCTCCTCTCTAGTAATTTGGCTCATAGTCTTAATGATAATATTTGACTAACTGGGGCCCAGGTCAGGAAGCAGAAAAACTGGTTAATCCGAACGTATGCTAGCTGCCTTGACACGTCACACAGGTCACATAAGCTACAACACATAGAGACTGTATCACCTAGATATCTCATACAGACTGTGTCTGTTCCGAACTACCAAACAAAATACAAACACTGAATAATTTAGAAAAAATTTGATTAAGGTCAAACTTCAACAAAACAAACAAATTAAAAGTACACATCATATAAAAATAGGGCTACTAAACATTAGATCTCTTTCTACCAAAGCACTAATTGCCAATGAAATGATTACAGATCATAGATTGGATGCACTCTGTTTGACTGAAACCTGAATTAAGCCGGATGAATATCCATCCATCCATCTTCAACCGCTTATCCGATGTCGGGTCGCGGGGGCAGCTGCTCCAGCAGGGGGCCCCAAACTTCCCTATCCCGAGCCACATTAACCAGCTCTGACTGGGGGACCCCGAGGCGTTCCCAGGCCAGTGTGGAGATGTAATCTCTCCACCTAGTCCTGGGTCTTCCCCGAGGCCTCCTCCCAGCTGGACGTGCCTGAAACACCTCCCTAGGGAGGCGGCCAGGGGGCATCCTTACCAGATGCCCAAACCACCTCAACTGACTCCTATCGACACAAAGGAGCAGCGGCTCTACGCCGAGCTCCTCACGGATGACTGAGCTCCTCACCCTATCTCTAAGGGAGAAGCCCGCCACCCTTCTGAGGAAGCCCATTTCGGCCGCTTGTACTCGCGACCTAGTTCTTTCGGTCATGACCCAACCTTCATGACCATAGGTGAGGGTAGGAACAAAAATTGACCGGTAGATCGAGAGCTTTGCCTTTCGGCTCAGCTCTCTTTTCGTGACAATGGTGCGATAGAGCGAATGCAATACCGCCCCCGCTGCCCCGATTCTCCGGCCAACCTCCCGCTCCATTGTCCCCTCACTCGTGAACAAGACCCGAGGTACTTGAACTCCTTCACTTGGGGCAAAACCTCATTCCCTACCTGGAGTACGCACTCCATCGGTTTCCTGCTGAGAACCATGGCCTCAGATTTAGAGGTGCTAATCCTCATCCCAGCTGCTTCACACTCGACTGCCAAGCGATCCAGTGAGAGCTGAAAGTCACGGACCGATGTTGACATGAAGACAACATCATCTGCAAAAAGCAGCGATGAGATCCCCAGCCCACCGAACTGCACACCTTCCCCACCCCGACTACGCCTTGATATCCTGTCCATGAATATCACAAACAGGATTGTGACAAAGCGCAGCCTTGGCGGAGACCAACCCCCACATGGAATGAACTCGACTTCGTGCCGAGGACCTGGACACAGCTCTCGCTTTGGACGTACAGGGATTGGATTGCCCTAAGAAGGGACCCCCCACCCCGTACTCCTGCGGCACCTCCCACAGTCTCTCCCGGGGGACCCAGTCACACGCCTTCTCCAGATCTACAAAACACATGTAGACCAGATGGGCATACTCCCAGGCCCCCTCCAGGATCCTTGCGAGAGTAAAGATCTGGTCCGTCGTTCCACTGCCAGGACGAAAACCGCATTGTTCCTCTTCAGTCTGAGGTTCGACAATCGGCCGAACCCTCCTCTCCAGCACCTTGGAGTAAACTTTACCAGGGAGGCTGAGAAGTGTGATACCCCTGTAGTTGGCACACACTCTCTGATCCCCCTTTTTGAAGAGGTGAACCACCACCTCGTTCTGCCACTCCTTAGGCACTGTCCCAGATTTCCACGCAGTGTTGAAGAGGCGTGTCATCCATGACACCCCCTCCACATCAAAAGCTTTCAGCATTTCTGGTCGGATCTCATCAATCCCCGGGGCTTTGCCACTGCAGAGTTGTTTGACTACCTCAGTGGCCTCCCCCAGGGAAATAGAATCTCATCCCCCATCAGCCTCCGGCTCTGCCTCTACCATAGAGGGCGTTTTCCAGAAGCACTTTGGTGCGGACCGAAAGTCCTTCTCCATGGCTTCTCCAAACTTTTCCCACACCCACTGCTTTGCCTCCCTCATGGCCGAGGCCGCAGCCCCTCAGGCCTATCGGTACCTTGCAACTGCCTCCGGAGACCTCCGGGACAACAAATCCCGGGAAGGCCTCTTTCTTCAGTTGAACGGCAACCCTGACCACCAGTGTCCACTACGGTGTTCGAGGGTTACCACCCCTTGCGGCACCTAAAACCTTGAGGCCGCAGCTCTCCACCGCGGCTTCGGCAATGGAAGCTTTGAACATTGCCCACTCCGGTTCAATGTCCCCAACCTCTGCAGGGATGCCTGAAAAGCTCCGCCAGAGGTCTGAGTTGAAGATCTCACGGACAGGGACCTCCTCCAAACGTTCCCAGTTCACCCGCACTACTCGCTTGGGCTTCCCAGGTCTGTACAGTCTTTCCCCACCCCCTGACCCAACTCACCACCAGATGGTGATCGGTTGACAGCTCTGCCCCTCTCTTCACCCGAGTGTCCAAAACCTATGGCCTCAGATCTGATGACACGATTACAAAAACGATCATTGACCTTCGGCCAAGGGTGCTCTGGTACCACGTACACTTATGAGCATCCTTATGTTCGAACATGGTGTTTGTTATAGATAATCTATGACTAGCACAGAAGTCTAATAACAAACATCTACTTGACTTCAGATCAGGGAGGCCGTTCCTCCCAATCACGCCTTTCCAGGTGTCCCTGTCATTTCCCACGTGTGCGTTGAAGTCACCCAGCATCACTATGGAGTCCCCTACTACTCCACGTCCCCAGAGCAAGCCTTTGCTGCCCGGGTCTGGTCTGTCGAGGCCCACGGCCTTCACTGCCGCCCATATGGCAGCGCGCCCGACTCCTGCGGTTTCTCCAATGAGTGGTGGGCCCAAGGGATGAAAATGATACGTTGGGATTAGCATTTATCAATATTCTCAACTCTCTTGGTGTCAGGCGAGGACCAACTCATCGCCACAATCATACGCTAGATTTAATTCTGTCATATGGAGTTGATGTTGATAATATAGAAATTCTGCAGCAGAGCGATGCAATTTCAGATCATTATCTTGTATCCTGCAATAAGCTAATGTTACTCAATCTACACCATGCTATCTTTCAGGTAGAACTATCCTTTCGACCACTAAAGATAGCTTCACTAATAATCTTCCAGATCTATCTCATACACTCAATAAACCCCAAAGCCCAGAAGAGCTTGATGAAATAACAAAAAATATAAATGCAGTCTTCTCTAGCACTCTTGATATTGTCGCCCCACTTCGATTAAAGAAAATTAGAGAAATAAGCCCTGCACCATGGTACAATGATCACACTCATGCTCTCAAGAGAGCAGCTCGGAAAATGGAGCGAATGTGGAAGTATTTTGTGGTGCATAGAAGGAGAGTGTCTGTAGATACAGACAGGCACTAAAAGCTGCCAGGTCAGCATATTTGAGCAAACTCATAGAAAATAACTACAACAATCCTAGATGTTTATTCAGTACTGTGGCTAAATTGGTTAGGAATAAAGCCTCAACAGAACCAGATATTCTGTCGTAGCACAAGAGTAATGACTTCATGAATTTCTTTACAGATAAATTTGAAATAATCAGAAATAAAATTGGAATTATGCAATCATCTGTCATAGCACCTCAGAAAACAATGTCTAATAATTTTCCTCACATGCAACTTCAATCCTTCTCTGTCATAGGTCATGAAGAGGAGCTTCTAACAAAACTTATTGAAAGCCACAACATGTTTGTTAGATCCTATACCAACTAAGCTCTTAAAAGAGGTATCACCTGTAATCTCAGAACCTCTTCTTAATATTATTAACTCCTCGCTATGCTTAGGACATTTCCCAAGAAACTTTAAAATGGCAGTTATCAAACTACTTAAGAAGCCACAACTTGATCCTGGAGAACAGGCTAATTATGGACCGATTTCAAATCTCCCATTTATGTCAAAAATACTAGGAAAAAGTAGTATCCTCCCAAATATGTTCATTTCTACAGAGAAATACAGGTATATACGAAGAATTTCAGTCAGGATTTAGGCCTCATCACAGAACAGAGACTGCACTTATCAGAGTTACAAATGACTTGCTCTTACCAACTGATCGTGGCTGGATTTCTCTTCTAGTGCTTTTAGATCTTAGTGCTGCATTCGACGCGATAGATCACAACATTCTCTTGAATAGGCTAGAGAATTATGTTGTTATTTGTGGAGTTGCATTAGCATGGTTTAGGTCATATTTAGCAGACCACTACCACTTTGTCTATGTAAATGATGAATTGTCAAACTAAACAAAAGTAAAATATGGAGTGCCACAGGGATCAGTTTTAGGGCCTCTGCTTTTCTCCTTGTATATGCTTCCCCTGGGAGATATGATCAGGAATCGTGGAATAAGTTTCCACTGCTATGCCGACAATACACAACTTTATATTTCTTCAAAACCTGATAAGATTTCACAATTCTCGAAATTAGCAGCGTGTATCAATGAAATAAAAGATTGGATGGCCAGAAATTTCCTTCTACTCAATTCTGACAAAACAGAGGTACTAATTATTGGACCAAAAAACTCTAAAAATAAGCCACTACAATATAATTTGACTCTCGATGGATGTACTGTTACATCATCTTCAACAGCGAAGAACTTGGGTGTTATATTTGATACCAATCTGTCCTTTGAAAATCTAATTACCAATGTTTGTATAACAGCATTCTTCCACCTAAGAAATATTGCTAAATTACACCACATGCTCTGTTGCTGAAGCCGAAAAACTAATTCATGCGTTCATGACCTCAAGACTAGATTATTGTAATGCATTACTGGGAGGATGTCCAGCAAGATCAATAAACAAACTTCAATTGGTTCAAAATGCAGCAGCCAGAGTGCTAACGAGAACCAAGAAATATGATCATATTAGCCCCATTTTATCATCGTTACATTAGCTACCGTAATTTCCGGACTATTGAGCGCACCTGAATATAAGCCGCACCCACTGATTCTGAACATAAATAACCGCACCTGTCTATAAGCCGCAGGTGCCTACCGGTACATTGAAACAAATGAACTTTACTCAGGCTTTAACGAAACACGGCTTGTAACAAAAATAAATAGGCTTTAACGAAACACGGTGTGGCAGCGGGGGCGTGGTCAAGCGCCCGTCCGGGAGAGAAAAGCGGTAAGGGCGCTTACACCTGAGCTAAATTATGTCTAACACCGGTGTCTAAGTTCAGTAAGCATGGGGAGAGCGGCATAAAAAGGCAGCAGCCACAGAGCTGAGAGAGTGACACACGTCAGTCTAGTGTTGGCGCATAGAAGAATTGAGAAACTTTATAAAATTGATTGTAAACATTGCTGTGGCCATTAAAAGCCTTACCTGGAACGTCAAGTGCCCTGCTGAAAACTGTTACACTGGTGCCCGTGTGACAGTTTTCCCAAGAAGGACACGTGAAGCAGGGCACTTGAAATTAGACACCGGTGTTAGACATAATTTAGCGCAGGTGTAAGCACCCTTACAGCTTTTCTCTCCCGGATGGGCACTTGACCACGCCCCCGCTGCCACACACGGCTTGTAATAAAACATTTGCAGTAAACAGTAGCCTGCCAAGAAAGTAATTGGTCACTATCTTCCTCGTCCTGTGCACTGAAACCACTGAAGTCATCTCCTTCGGTGTCGGAGTTGAATAGATTTAGTTGTCTTTTTGCACTGAGTCAATTCCTCATGCTGCTGTTTCCAACGTCTTATTATCGACTCATCAAGACCAAGCTCCCGTGCAGCAGCTCTATTTCCTTTTCCAACAGCCAGATCAATCTGCATCATATTCATCTCTCCATGTCTTTGCCATGGTGAGGGTGACAAAATTACTACCGTAATCAGAATGATGGGAAGTTTGAGCGTGCTCGATTTAATCTAAACAGTAAACAAAAAAAGTTGTTTAGACCTTAACCCGTTCGGCAATTTCATTGGTCTAATGAAAGCTTCACGCCGCTAAAAAACTGAGCACGTCACAGAATGTTTTTTTTTTTTTTTTATAAAATTTGAAAGCGGGAAAAATCCATATATTAGCCGCGTCACTGTATAAGCCGCGAGGTTCAAAGCGTGGGAATAAAGTTGCGGCTTATAGTCCGGAAATTACGGTACCTGTTAAATTCTGTATTCATTTTAAAATTCTGTTAACTATGTATAAAGCTTTGAATGGTCTAGCTCTGCAGTACTTAAGTGACCTTCTACCACGCTATATTCCATCACGTTCATTACTATCACAAATTTCTGGCATGTTAATAGTTCCTAGAATATCAAAATCCACAAAAGGAGGAAGATCCTTTTCATATTTGGCTCCTAAACTAAGGAATAGTCTCCCTAACACTGTTCGGGACTCAGACACACTCCCTCAGTTTAAGTCTAGACTAAAGACTCTTCTATTTAGCCAGGCATACAACTAATTTATCCTCCAACCCACAATTAGGCTGATTTAGTTTAGTCTGCTAGAACCAGAAACCAGAAACATTGTTCATCATGATTTATATCTCTGCAATAAATTGAATGGCATATATGCTTATATTATTTAATTTGTTTCCCTGTCTCAACTTTGGGAATCCTATCCTGAGGTCACCAGAACCGGCTGTATCCAACACAATTCATACTTCATGTTGGACTCCACTGCTACGTGTCGCTGAATGATGATGACTAAATGCAGCCTGTTTGCCAGCCAAACATCACTTCAGTCTTTTATGATGGGCTTCAGAGGATTAACTGATGCCAACTCTAACCATAAGACACAGTATACTTCATATACCATTGTCTGAACCGTGGATTTAGGATGGACCACACCGAACCTCACCGAAATTACCGGCCAGGTTGAACTGCGTTTCACATCCCTGATCTCTGCCTGCATCACCTCGGTCTATTGATGGACTACGATCTTGAAATGGAATGCATAGACTAACAATTGCCAACAAAAGCCTTCATCAGCCAATTAACAAGGACAATTGCACCTATGTGAACTTCTGCAGTTAATCCAGGATGGACTTCATAGACATTGGTCATTAATCTTACAGTTCAAACAAAATCGATGTTTAAACACTGACCCTTAACACTTACTTAGTTTCATAATTTTAAACCATGACTTTAACTATACCAAAGTAATATTTACATTATATTCATGATGTTAGCCAGAGGGGAACTGGCACCCACAGTGAGTCTGGTTTCTCCCAAGGTTATTTTTCCTCCATTAATCAACATCTTATGTAGTTTTGTGTTCCTTGCCACAGTCGCTTTCAGCTTGCTCACTGGGGTTATTAAAACAATTATTATTTCATTACTTATTTTTAAACATGATAAACAATCGTATTTAATCTAATTACACACTGCTTTGAAACAATGTGTGTTGTGAAAGGTGCTATACAAATAAAATTGACTTGACTTGACAGAGGTCAGTATCCAAAATATACCACACCATAGGCAAATCCAATAAGCGTGGTCACAAACATGCAGAGGGTCAAGGCAGGCAGAAAACAATGACAGAGTATTCCAGGAACCAATCAAGGTCACCCATCAGTTTAACATATCTCTGAAGACATTATTGATAAAGGACTGAAACCCTGAAGGACTATTGGCAAGGCCAAAGGGCATGACCAAGTATTCATAGTGCCCACTGCTGGTGGAAAATGCTGTCTTACATTCATCCCCCTCTCCGATGCAAATGAGGTTGTAAGCGCTGCGCAATCCAGTTTGGTGAAGTACTTGGAGGTTCATAGCTGTTCAAGTGCTGCTGGAACTAATGGTAAAGGGTAACTGTGGCAGGGCGGAGGGCGGGGCCGGGTCGTGATCATACGCACCCGGTCCCGTATTAGGCTAATTATGCATCCGTGAGGGTTAAAGGCTGACTGCAGGGGACCGTGCGGGAGAGAGAGATTGTTTACGGACATGTCCGTCATGTGTGTGTTTATGTGGTCTTTTGAGTTTATCATTAAAACTATTATTTATATTGAAACGCCTCCTCCTTTCCATTGAATACCTTTACACTGGTGCCGAAGCCCGGGAAGGAGGAGGGATATGCCGTAGTAGAGTTTTCGCCACTACCGTCCACCCCAACGGAGCAGCCACGGCCATCTGCCGGGGGACGAGGAGCCCAGCCGCCTGAAAGAAGACGATGGCCGGCAACCGTGAGGGGAGAAGGGGCTCCTAGCCGACCGCCTGGAGCGGTCATTGCCGCTGCCAGGGGCGCAGAGTCGCCTACCGGCCACTGAAACACAGCTGGGTTTAAGACCGCTGACCGCGAGCGGGGAGGGGCTCACTGGCGGCCGCCTGGAGCGAGAGAACCGCTGCCAGGGGCGGGGGAGACCCCTTCTGTTTCCCGAGAACGCGGTGGGGTGTTCCATCCGCCAGGGGCTGGAGGACTGCCTCGGATCTGCCCGGAGAGGCACGGCTGTTGTCCGATAGAGGGTGGAGGAGTGGCTGAGGAACAAGCTACGGCGTATCGGAGAATTGGCGAGTAAGAGTTTTTTTTCCTCTCCTCTCCTCTCTCTCTCTTTCTCTCACTGTCGCTCTGCGTTGGCCTTTACCCTCTTTCAAATTTTAAAGTGTTTTGGGGGGGTACTACACTGTTACAGGAAGTACCCCCCATTTTAATTATTTCTGTTTCCCTCCCCTTGTCCCCTCCCTCGTCCAGGTAGATGGGGATGACCTGACGGCAGACAGCGCAGAAGGCGCGCCCTCCCCCAGGGAAAGGGGGGGGTGTACGTCAGGCTGGGGGCTCCCCGGGTCGGGCGGGGGGCGGGGCCGGGTCGTGATCCTATGCACCCGGTCCCGTATTAGGCTAATTATGCCTCCTTGAGGGTTAAAGGCTGACTGCAGGGGACCGTGCGGGAGAGAGAGATTGTTTACGGACATGTCCGTCGTGTGTGTTTATGTGGTCTTTTGAGTTTATCATTAAAATTGTTATTTATATTGAAAAGCTGGTTCTCGCCTCCTTTCCATTGATCCCTTTACATTAACGTAATTTCAGAGTGATATCATTGATATCACAGCGCGATAATCGATACAAGGTCGGAGACCACCATCCTTCTTGCCCACGAAGAAGAATCAAGTGCAAGTGAAGTAGATGGTCGTATGAAACCCTTGGCCAGCTCCTCCTCAATGTAACTTTCCATGGCCTTTGCTTCAGGCTCAGATAAAGGTAAAATCCTACCTCGTGGTGGTATCGTGGCTGGTAAAAATTCAATGGCGCAGTCACTGGAACGGTGAGGGGAATATGTGAAGCTTTGGTCTTACTGAATGCTTCCACCAGATCTGTGTATTCGTTTGATAATTCTGTACCTCAGCAATTTACATTTACATTTACATTTATGCATTTGGCAGACGCTTTTATCCAAAGCGACTTACAGTGAACTTATTACAGGGACAATCCCCCCGGAACAACCTGGAGTTAAGGGCCTTGCTCAAGGGCCCAACAGTGGCATCTTGGTGGTGCTGGGGCTTGAACCCCTGACCTTCTGGTCAGTAACCCTGAGCCTCAACCACTGAGCCACCACTGCCCCCAATTACAGTATCTCTGTGACTGATGCAGCTCCAACAGATATAGGAATTACTGACCTCAGGCAGATGGATAAGCATGTGGAATCCCATTGTGATATCTGTTTCTGGAGTGGAGTGGTGGCGGTGTAGTGGTATAAAGCACATAACTAGTAATCAGAAGGTTGCTGGTTCGATCCCCACAGCCACCACCATTGTGTCCTTGAGCAAGACACTTAAATCCAGGTTGCTCCGGGGGGATTGTCCCTGTAATAAGTGCACTGTAAGTCACTTTGTATAAAAGCGTCTGCCAAATGCATAAATTTTATTGTAAATGTTTCTCTCTCCAGGAGATCTGTGCTCACATAACCTGTTGCTGAAGCCAGAGTAGTCCAAGAATGACAGGACTGTGTGGTGAGCGAATTATATAGAGATGTGTGAGTTCAGTGTATGATGCCCACTTGAAGGTTGATGTCTGTGGTGGTGAATTGAACATGGCCGTTCCATCTAGCACTGCCACTGCCAAGGGAGATTCACAGGGAAGTGGTAAAGACTTATTTGCAAAGGAAATTGTTATCGGCACATCAATACATGAGGTTACATGGAGAGGTAGAGAAACTTTACTCACCGCCGGTTTAGAGGTTTGTACTGGTCATACGGGACTGGTTGCTCATAAATGTTCTGGTTGATGGCAATATAAGCACAGGCAGACTAGAATAGAAAAACGATCCAAATTGTTAGCTGGGGCAAAAACAAGACTTCACACTGAACCCAGTGTTTGTAGTGCTTAAATAGTCCATGAAATGAGATGCAGGTGCAATGTAATCAGTCCCGATGAGGAAAATGGGAATCATTGTTCATAAGCACAGTTAATACTCGGGTGACGGCGCTCTCTGGTGGTTATCGAGGGGAGTGTTCGTAACACACGGTTACTACAATATTACTATAAGACATGTTTAATTTTTGTCAGGGTCCTTGACTTAAAAAATATTTTCTCTAGTTACTAAATCAACATTTTATCTAAATACCTGCACTAAAAACACTACATGCATCAACATAAATTGTACTTTAAATTCATCTCAACATGTATTCAATATTCGGAAACTCTACATCACTAGATAAGGAATAACCTTGCTATTAAAATGCCTATGACAAGGGATTTTGGGAGTATGTTAATCATACGTTGAAATGCACATCCCAAGAGCTTTAGTTATTGTTTCATGTCTGTTGGAATTAGCACAGAGAAAATGCTTAAAAATGGAAGGGAGTGTGTGCAGTTTCGGCTCATCTGTGGCTCTTTCCCTGGGTGATGTCAGCGAAAATTATTAATCATATATCAACTATAATGGCATCTTAACTCCATTAGTCAAATCACATTTTTGATGCTCACCGTAGATTACAGCCACGGCTGAATGGAAGAACTTGCTTTTGTGTTTGAAATAAACCCTCATGCGCATTATTGACAGATATTACCATTCGGCTCTCGTGTCGAGCGACGTCTGCAAACAGTGCCTCCTTTGTAAATGTTTTTTGACCATCGCTGTTTTAACTGACTGCAAAAACTGCAAGGGGCTTCTCTATCAGTGTCTGGTTTTCTCCACATTGCCATTTTCAACTACACACAACGCTTGCAGAACAGTGATGTCATTAAGTTGACTCATGTGAAACACAGGCAGAGTGTATCCATCTAAAGATCCATTCAGGGCTATTAGCGGAGGTTGTAAATGTGTCTATTTTATGCTTTTTTTTCTTCACCAAACACTGTGCAACAGATTCATAATTAAATTTGAGGTGAACCGACCGCGATGCCAATGCTTACCAAACCGTGAGTGGCGAACGTTTGGTTAGTTTTTTTTAACTGAGAATGTTACACACCTACAGCAGACCACTCTCAGTTCTACCAGAAAGACTTACAATAATTGAAAATTAATCAAGAATATAGATACAGAATAATTTCCTTGACATAAGTCCTGTCCTACAGTTCTGAGCTCAGATTGTTGCCCGAACTGTCAGATCCTGCCGGAAAAGGATGAATGAGGGAGATAGGAATACTATATACCCCTACAACAGGATGGGACCTAAACTGGTTGCGAAATCAAACGCCAAGCAATCACAACAGCTGCAAGTTTATGAAGCAGAGGCTAGATTATGATTGGGTGAGATACCTGAATTGAATGAAGGGCATAGAGCTGCTACTAGTCTTCCTGACAGAACTACTGCTAACGATGCCATCTCTAAATGAGTTTAATCAGAGATTATTTAGCAGAGATGGCCCACTTCTATTAAAATAAATGGCAGAAATTGGAATGCCACACTGCAGCCAACGGTCAACTGATGTAGAAAGGAAGTCCCGCCTTAAAGGTAAAAGAGTCAATCACCTTTTAGATACAGACATTGCCTGTCAATCAACTCAACAACATGCATGTGCATTAGCTATAAAAGGTGAGAAAATTCTGAAAATAAAAGGTGAGTAATCTGAGGCAAAGAAGCACGATTTATGATACCAGGGTTGCTGATTTCAAATATGTCCTTTAATCGTAATCTTTGACCAAACGTTTAGAAGATTTTGGTCTTTTCCCATTCAAGTTTATAGGAGCTGCACTGGCATGATTGAAATAGTCTCTTGCGAGTGTTCCAAAGTTGGTTGACAGTGGACTGACTTGCTAGAATTACTTTGGTTTAATCTACAGTATATCCTGCTGACAGAATACACAACCTTTGCCATTTCACAAACACACTCAACTAGTTGTGGATGACAGTGTGATTCAAAAACTAAATCAGAATTCATTCATGTGCTGAATGAACACTTGATCATGTTTCAGGGTGATATTGGACAGGAAACTGTGAAAACCGAGGAAGAATTTAGCTGTAACATTGAATTTCACTCAATCACACACAAACACTGTTTAAGGGTCAATTGACATGATGACTTGCTAAGACTCTTTTGGCTATTCTGCTGTACTTTTGGTTTTGGTGTGTTTATGTAATGGAAAGCAAGATTGATTCTTCTTCTTTTGTTCTTCATTTGTCTGTTGTGTAATGATGTGTGTGGCCCAATCAAATGAGCCCTCATTCCTTTTCTTCAGTTTGTGTTGAAAGCCAATAATGCCAAACATCAATGGAAATAACTGATTCTGTGAAGTTTCTCTGCAGGTCTCCAAACAAAACAATACCACACAGACTGGTGATGTACTCCAGTATGAAACATACGATATGAACTTATATTTGATAATGACCACATTTGGTGGAGTCGCGTGGCACCATGCGGGGGTCAGGTGTGTGAACTGTGAGCTCTGTGCACTTTGCTAGTTTAGTAGTCATAAACTTGTGAAATTTGATACACCCTGCTACATAACTGTACTATGAAGGCAACATGACAAATAATTCAAAATCCTCAGGCTCTGGAGATATTAAAAGACACTTATGTGCTCAAGCCGATACCCCAGACAGGGCCGCAGACCAAGGACTCAATTTGGATGGTGCGGCGGGAGAAATTCAACGTCAGCTGTCCAACATGTCTGTAATGCTGGCAAAGGTTGTAGCAGACTTGGAGGATCTTGCTGGAGACGAAATTCACTTGAGTTGGTTACAAGAATCGGGGATGTCGAAAAACAGATCTAGTATCTGGAGTCATTGGAGAGGGAATTGGCGAGAAACAGATCTAGTATCTGGAGTCATTGGAGAGGGAACACGTTAGCGACCAAAGTAGATTTGGAATGCGTTTGGGAAAAGTTGGAAGACTTTGAGAATCATAATCAACATAACAACATCTGAATTGTTGGAATTCCTGAGCCCGAGATATGGTGAAATTCCTAGATGAGCTCTGAGTTTGCTCAAAATAACATGCCATAGCTCGGAGATCCGCTGAGGGAGACAGGCCCGATCAATTCTGGCCAAATTTCTGAAATCATCCAATAAAGACCTTGTATTACGCGAGGCGTGAAGGAAGCCGCCTTCTTGGAAGAACCACAACATTTTGTTGTGCTCAGACTTTGCGAGAGAAATGTGATCGATTCAATTGAAGATCTCTTTTTCATTTATGTTTCCCACCAAATAGAGAATAGATATTAAGGTTGGCCGTAGAGAATTTACATGTCCACAGCAAGCACTGTCCTTGGAGTGAGTGAGCCATTTGGTGAATTTTTTTTTTTTCATGTTGATCCAAAGTGAGCTTGACCTTTTTTTTTTTTTCTTTAGTGCTGGCTCTGCCTGGTGGCTGGAGTTTGTTTTGTGAAGTAACACGTCTTCGGGACAGTTGTTCCTTTGTGTTTATGCCTCCTACTCACTGGAGTTTGTTTTGTGGAGTATTTTTGCTGTATATTGGAAGGGTTAGGTAATCTGCTGCACTCATGTACTGCAGGCTCACTGAACATTCATTTAACTGGCTGAGAAAAATGAATGTGTATGTGTATGCTTGTTCCGCTAGCAGATGGAGTTTGTTTTGTGGAGGAACACACCTTCAAGAAAGATTTAAGACTGAATCTACACATTCTGTGTGTTTATTCTGCCTATTGGCTGAAGTTTGTTTTATAGATTATTTTCTGTTATGTAATTCTGTCTCACAAAATGTGCACAGAAGCACCGGACTTGAGCAATCTGATGGCAAATTTTTCACAAAGACTCTCGTAGGCATACATGGACTGTTTAGAGGGATGGAAGCCAGTTGGAGCTGTTGTGCACGGAGTTAATGTGCACATTTATCTTTTTTCTGTTTGTTTTGTTTGGGGTTTGACTGTTGTACTAATGTTGGAATGTGGTCTTTATAATTTTATTTTTGACACACAATACATTTTTTCTAATATGTAAAAATATGAAAACAATCACTAAATTTTTTTCTACCATTCCCTCATGGAAATCTGCTGGTGGTGAAATTTTACCTCGGCCATTGATATTAATAATGCTTTTAAAAAATTCAATCTTGATCTATATTTCCATGACTTCATCTACTGATGAGGATATTAGACATTTTGTGGAACCATTAGAACTCCCTAAACTGACAACTGAGCAAAAAAATTATCTTGATTCATAATCTTGAATGATCAGACTCCGGTTGCTGCCATCTCACTTGACACTGAAAAGGCATTTGGTATGGTAGAATGGGATTATCTTTTTGATATTTTGGAAATGTACTTGTTCGGGAGTACTTTTGTTGGATGGATTAAACTACTTTAATCCATCCAATTTTACCTGGTAGCGGTGGTACAAACAAAAGGATTAATTTCAGATTATTTTACTTTGGATAGGGGCACCCGGCAGGGTTGCCCTCTTCCCATTATTGTTTTGTCTTGCCCTGGAACCATTAGCAGCTCCTAACCCTAAGGAAATATGATTTTCCAGGGGTGGTGGCGGGAAGTGTGGTGCATAAGCTTTTGCTTTATGCAGATTATATTTTATTATTCATCTCCGACCCCACTAGATCTATGCCTTGCC
The DNA here is from genome assembly GCF_025860055.1 of Xyrauchen texanus. Lineage (NCBI taxonomy): Eukaryota > Metazoa > Chordata > Actinopteri > Cypriniformes > Catostomidae > Xyrauchen > Xyrauchen texanus. The sequence continues at coordinate 43,386,413 of NC_068298.1, read as the reverse complement.
TCCACAGAATATGAATTGGTATAAATCACTGGCTCTGATAGCATACTGCCCAGTAACGGCTTTCCAGCCAGGCACCTTCCAGTGGCCCAAACAGAGCATTAAGTATTTGGGCATATTATTCCCAGCAAATTTGACTGATATAGTTAAATACCTTAATAAAAAGGTTTTCGAGCGATGTGGGCAGGTGGGTTTCAGTTTACATTTATCAATGATTGGGAAGGTTAATGTTATTAAAATGAATTGTATTCCAAAATGAATGTCCCCCTCTCTTATTTCAAGCAATTTGGTAGCATAGCAAAGTCCTTCATTTGGGACAGAGCTTTAACTTCTATCAAAAGATTATGAGAAAAAGATTTCAACTTTGTATTGGAGGATGGAGTGTGGGCTAGGATTCTAAAAAGTTTCAAGTCTGCATCTAGAAATGCAAGAGTGCACCTTATGCAATTCAAGATTTTAAATGTTGATTGTGTATATGTTTTTTCTTTTCTTTATAATAAAAAGAATAAAAAAAAATAATTACCAAAAAAAAAAGACATCCACAGGTACAGCGTCCAATTCAGTACACCTGTCAGAAGCTAATTGTCTAAAGGATTGTCATAATTTTCTGGAATTTTACAAACTGCTTAAAGGAACAGTTAACTTAGGGTATGTAAACTTCTGACCCACTGGAATCGTGATATAGTCAATTAAAAGTGAAACTTTTAGTCTGGAAAAATACAAATAAAATAATGACTGCATTTCAATCCAAATCAGGATGTGAAACAATCTCTGAAAAGCCTACTAACAAAAAAGTACCATGTTTTATCAATGATTGATTCTTTTAATTTATTCTGTGAAGGTTTCTTGTGTCCTAAAACATTGTGATATAAACACTGTTAGTTTGCAGAGGGAAAAAGTTTTTTTATAAAAACACACTCAAATTCCCGAGGAACCCATGGCTTAAAAATGCCAATTCTCTTCTGGATTTTAGGATTACAAACTGAACAGCTCTGTATTTCAAGAGCTTTGACGTGAAACAGAATCAATATAAGAGTGAGCAAGGTTGAGGCTAAGAAAAATTGTCAGAATATTTTGAAAAGCGATTCATATAATATTATCTCAGCATCCTCAGATCCTCAGTTTTCACAAACACTTCTGGGACAGACTTTATGATGGCAACATATATTTTATAACCTTGCGATAAATTCCAGTAATAAAGGATTATTACAATATTATTACAACCTCTCTAGGGATCAGGTAAATGAAAGTTAAGAGACCCTTAATATGCATCTGTAACACACACACTGATCTCACGGCAGTATTTCAATGAGGCTTGACTTTATAAACATGCAAACTTGTGCCAAATCAAAGTGCTCTCCTTGGTTCTCAGACTTTGCATGTAAAATATACAACATGAGAATTCATCGTCTCTATCCTCATTTTACTGTGTATTCAGTTTCTGCTCATTTGCACAGAGAACATTAGTTTATAGAGAAATTCAAATCGGAATCCTGCTCAAAGGACTGCAAATCAAACACTGTATCAATGGATAGTGGAAGGGAGAGAAAACAGACAGACACAAACAAACACAGTATAAGTTATGATGTAATACTTTAGAGAGTTTTTTATATGGAGCCAGATTTCTGACAAATGTAAACAAACAAATAGAAAGTTTTGCAAACAAACACAATCCGCTTCTCAAAGAAAATCTGGACTCGCTTGGCAAAATTTTCTCTACCACCTTCTTGATTTTCTCACAAATGGGCTGAGGCACGTCTTCTTTTAAAAGAGTAGATGGTGCAGTGCTGCCACATACTTTCACTCAATGATGTCATTACTTCAAATGACATGGCACAAACAACTTATATTCTAGTAAAAAATATATGGTATTTTATTTTTAGATTATTCCTGATCAGGTCAAAAATTTGAAATGTTCTACTAATATCAAGATTAAAAAAGACCTACAGGAACAGCGTTTGCAGTCATCATAGCATTGTTAATTTAACTGATCTATTTATACTTTATCCTCGCTTTAAACCGTAAAGAAATTTGAATAGCTTTGAAATAGTTTGCCTGTAACTTGGCAACTTTTGCTTTAAAGATCATCGTACATTGTAGTCTACATTTAATTTACTATACACCGTACTTGGACCTGAAACCAGAAGATCGATGAACGAATGAATTGTCTTAATATGGAGAGATGTACTGTAGTTCAATACAATACTGAGGCCTGAGGTTTTCAACTAAAATAAGTGGTTACTGCTGAGTCAAATCAGGATTTTATTCTTATTAAGGGTTCAAGTTCTGAAACCCTCTTGTAATTGTAAGGATTTTTAGGGGTCAAAGCACTGAAGGTACAGGAACCCTATTGTATTTGTTCCGATTTTCTTATTATTATTAGGGTCAAGACCCAAAGGGGCGAAAAGACCTCTATTGTTTTTGTTAGTCTTCGTCTTCTTCGTCTTCTTCTTCTTCTTCAATCCTCTGATTCCTTGCGTCATACTGAATAGTTTTATCTCCTGACAGATTTTTGCTCCGACCCTTCGTTTTCCCGTTTTTTTTGGATTGTTTGATAAAAATAAAAAAAGAACTCGTCCTAGGCCATTTGAAAATCAAAATGCATTTTACCTCTAAATCCTTGCATCAAGTCCTACAAAATGTAGATCTCCAGTTTTATTTAATTTTATAAAATGTTTCTGCCATTCTAATTTACTGAAAACCCTATTTTTTTCTAACTCCTCCTAGGGCGTTAATCAGATCTTCACCAAACTTGGCCCAGGTCAGAGCTTGACCATGCAGGCAAAAAGTAATCAAAGAATTTTGATCCATTAAATTGTCTAGAAGATACAATCCAATATATTTGACTAGTGTGACCAATTATGACTAATATCCCTGTATCTTGTGTGTACAAATGACAAACTACACAAAATAATGTAAATATGGAAAACATGACATTCTGAGGAATTATACTAAATTTCATTGATTTATGATGAACTAACAGCAAATTTTAAGCCACAGGATAATAAATAATTTTAAGTCTAAGGCTTTAATGAGTTTATGAATGCACATACATTTATTTGAAGAAAGGTTGTAAACTGACAATGTCTTCTGAATTTGACTATATTAGCATGCAAATAAATCTGAGATTTCCAAAATGATTATAGATATTCAAATATCACCTTTGACAGTTGGCTTGTTTTACTTGGTGAGCAATCAGACTTTAGATATCATCATAGATACTACATAGCCATGCCCTAGCAACCATTTAGAGCACCCTAGAAACCAAACCCATTGATTTCCATTCAAAGAGGCTGATAGTGATATCTTTGGATCAGAATGTCCTAGAGAAATGACAGTTGGCTTGTTTTACTTATGTGAGCAATCTTACTTCATGTATCATCATGCAAACTACTTAGCCATGCACTAGCAACCATTTAGAGCAACAAGCCCTGTTGACGTCCATTCAAACTGGCTGAGAGCGATATATTTGGATCAGAATGTCCCAGAGAATTGACAATTGGCTTGTTTTACTTGGGTGAGCAATCATTCTTTGAGTAACATCATGGAAACTACTTAGCCATGCCTTAGCAACTATTTAGAGCAGCCAAACAAGCAAGCACCATTTACTTCCGTTCTAACTGGCTGAGGGTGATATGTTTGGATCAGAATGTCCTAGAGAAATTATAGTTTTGTGGAATAATGAATGCTTCTCAACAACTTCTCTGGTGATGTAATGTGGAATAATGAAGGCCTCTTTCAAACTTCTTTTGTTGGGTAGCTGCAGCTACCCCCTGTTCTAAACATGTTCTAAGGAATCTGTTTTTTCTCTCTACTCTCACGTTTCACACATAGTTCAAACATGTATGTCACCCACATATAAGGTAAAGAACTATTTCATTGGTGAGGGTCCAGTGGAATGTGGTTTTCTGGACCATATAACAGAATGCTGAAACAATTAACGTTGAAGAGAGATTTGATAGCACTGGTTCTCTGTGTCATTTCTTTCTTCCCTCAGCTGAGCCAACATTGGATGACAAAATTATCTAATAAGTTTGCTTGTTTTACTTGGGTGAGAAATCAGACTTCAGGTATCATCATATAAACTATTTAGCCATACCCTATCAACCATTTAGAGCATCCTAGTAACCACACCCCTTTGACTTCAATTCAAACAGGCTGAGAGGGATATCTTTGGATCAGAATGTCCTAGAGAAATGACAATTGCTTGTTTTACTTGGGTGAGCAATCATTCTTCAAGTATCATCATGGAAACTACTTAGCCATGCCCTAGCAACCATTTAGAGCAGAGGTTTTCAGTTGATGGGGGGCACCAGAGAGCCCCAGGGGAGGTGCAGCTCGGGTTCGTGTGGTCATGAAAATCCTGGAAATGTCATGAAATTTAGAATTTGTGTTTTTCAGGCCTGGAAAAGTCATGGAAAAACAAGTTAACATTGAATATTTTGGAATAGTCATGTAATTTTCTGAAAAATATTTTCAGGAGATAATATAATAATATGAATAAGCGCTACTCAGAGCCAACGCCTCATTAACAGCAGAAAAGTTTGCTCACGATTGCTCAAGTTCATATGGATAGTGTACAAGGAATTAGTAAATTTCATATTTACATTATATATTAAGGCTTTAAATGTTTGTATGTAATAACTTGCCATGTTAATTAAGCTTATGGGGATGTTTGCTTGTGAGTCTGAGCAGTGTTATTATTCACTTCTTGAGGAGCAATCATTAAAAGTCTCAGTATCACATACCGTATACATTACGGTTCACATGAAAATTTGTTAATGTGAAAACATTTTTGCAGAAAATGACGTGCACATGCGTTTTTGCCTATTTAAGCATGATTACATCATCGGTTGCACAAAAACAAACACACACGTTTCTCATTTATCCTAAAAGCATTCTTTCCTTGGAGTTATCTTGCATTGGGACCTAACGCGCCTCCACAGTGTTAAACTCCGCTGTTTTAAACTTAATTAAGTTAATGTCAGTGTTACTGGACACATTTATTTCCTTTTTCTCTTTTTTTTTCAAACATTCTTGTCCGTCTGAGACATTTATGTTTATGAAGGCTACACAATGGAGTTCTCAGGGTTTGACACATTATATTATTTAACAGTCATACTGGTGTCAATGAGTGTTGTTTAAATACATTTCTATTTTCTAGTAAACCACATAGCTTGTCATTTGTAATTCATTTTAGTTAAGGTATGCTGTGATAAATTTTGACATGGATTTTTGTTATTTGGGATGTGTACATAGATGTTTTAGGAAATGTAAGGTCATGAAAATTTGCCTCAAAGTCATGGAAAATGATTGGTAAAAATGTATATGAACCCTGATAACGGTTCACATCTGTCCTTCTAGCTTGCATGTTAAAGTGCATGTTATGCATATGTGTGTTGCAAAATGGATCACTTTGTATTAACTGAGTTTCCCCACCTCTCTCGAAAGGCTATGAAAGTCCTCATCCCTTCACCTTCACTTTTACTTATGTGAGGGCGGGTTTTCCGCTTTGACCCTGCTTAAAAGCAAATTACCGGTCAAGGCTGCAGGTGGAGGACTATTTACGTTTATTCATTTCTACCGTGCAGCCTCGCATCGATCACCTGTGCGCATCAAAAAGCCGGACCCATTGTTCCCACTGATCTAGGGATGATGAAAATGAAGAGGCAAAACCGGCTATTGGATTTTTTCTTTTCTTTTTCCTTAACATAGGCCTATATGGAAATTATTTGTATGCATTTGATACTGTGACAAAACAGCACTGTCCATCTTGTTGATGTCTTTGATATCTGATGTTGTGTATCTGATGGTGTTTGATATCTGATATCTGATGTTGATGGAGTCGTGGTGGTGTAGTAGCTAAAGCACAGGGCTGTTAATCAGAAGGTCATTGGTTCAAACCCCACAGCCACCACCATTGTGCCCTTGAGCAAGGCACTTAACTCCAGGTTGTTCCGGGGGAATTGTCCCTGTACTAATTTCACTGTAAGTTGCTTTGGATAAAAGCATCTGCAAAATGCATAAGTGTAAATGATGTTGATGTTTTCAAAGTTGAATTGACTTAAGTAGACTAAAATCTCAAAAATAGCTCTTATTCAGTTGAGATAACATTAGTAGTTAATGAACATGTTTCCAGTTTAGTTATTTGACCATTGAGGGTTATTTGTTCTGTGATCAGTTATATGTCTGATTTTGTTGGCTCTTTTTATATAGGGCTGTATACTTTGTTTAGTTTTTTGATTAGAGGATTATGTTCATAAGGATCATTTTAACAGTTTCCCAATTGCTTGAATGTGGTAAAAATGTGTTGCAAAGTGTGTTCACAATATATTTTAAAAAGACAAACGTGTTTGGTTATATTTTTTCAAAACATTTCAATCTCAAAATTAAACTGAATTTAAAATGGAATGGTGATAGCTTAATAAAAAGTTTCTTAATAAAAAGATGTAGTAGTTTTGTGGTAGTAGCCTAGAAGTACCAATAATAATAGCCTAATTAGTGGTTGTGGAGGTGTGACAGTTGGCTTGCTTGACTTGACAAAATTGACTTTAGTTGTCATCATTGAAACTACTGAGCCATGCCATAGCAACCATTTAGAGGACCCTAGCAACCACACCCCATTGACTTCCATTCAAACAGACAGTGATATCTTTGGATTAGAATGTCCTAGAGAAATGACAATTGGCTTGTTTTACTTGGGTGAGCAATCATTCTTCAAGTATCATCAAGTATAATCATCATACTTAGCCATGCACTAGCAACCATTTAGAGCAGTGTTTCCCAACCTTTTTCTGCCATGGTACACTTTTTATAACCAAAAAACAAATGTACTTCTTTTCAAATTTTTAGATTTGTTCTTGCAATGACAGAACAAATTACAGGTATACAAACTTATGAGGGGTGAAAAAGGTAAGACAATCAGTAGTCCACAAAAAAAAACAATTCTGGGGATGTTTTATTTAAAGAATAAGCTAAAAGCACCAATTCCAGCTATTTTAGTGATTCAAGATTATTCAAGTTTACAATTGTTCATAATTAGATGTAAAATGACATCTCAGTTACTGTCCTAACCTCAGTTTCCTGAGGGAGGGAACGAGACGTTGTGTCGATGTAGTGAGAGTAGGGGTTGCTCGAGAGCCCCAAAACACCTCAGATCTTTGAGAAAAGGCCAACGAGAATTGGCGAGTGGAAATTGCATGCCACTCACCCGGTCATATGGGTATAAAAGGACTTGTACAGCGAAAGAGGCACAACATCTTGTTCCCTCAATCAGGGAATGGAGATTACGACAGTGACCAAGATGTTCCCCTTCTGTCACTCACTCAACATTGTGTTGATGAAGTGACACGCCACAAAACGCCACAACAGCTGAACCGTGTTATGTTAACTGCCAATGTAGGTGCAAGCAAGCTTCTGCGTGCATAACAGCAGGTGCATCAGTCTGCATGTAACCTTCCACAAGATGTCATGTAGTTCCCCACACCCATGAGGGGGGGGGCAGTTACGTAACTAGAATGGGAGTGCCAGCCGTGGCCTTTTCTCTCTATGTTTTCTCTCCACAGAGTACTGGATTCGGCTGGGGCCATCTAAAGATATTATATGCATCGGGGAAGGTGTTCTTTTCCTTTCCTATTCTATCAGGGTAAAAATTCCCAGTGGAGGCCATATCCTGCCCGAAGGGTAAGTAACATATGGCAATATGACACATGGGTGCACCAGCCGAACATGGAAGAGGTGCGGTGGTAGGTCCTGCCTCGAAGGATGTGGACACCGAGGAACTTGAAACTGCTGACTCTCTCCACTGGTGCTCCATTAATGGTGATGGGGCTGTGTTCTCTGTCTTTCTTCCTGAAGTCCATCACAAGCTCCTTGGTTTTACTTGCGTTGAGGGAGAGGTTGTGCTCCTGACACCAGAGTGTCAGAGTGTGCACCTCCTCTCTGTAGGCTGTTTCATCATTGTCAGTGATCAGACCTACCACCGTCGTATCGTCAGCGAACTTAATGATGGCATTGGAGCTATGTGTTGCCACACAGTCATGTGTGTACAGGGAATACAGGAGTGGGCTGAGAACACAGCCCTGCGGGGCTCCAGTGTTGAGGATCAGTGATGATATGTTTCTGCCCATTCTAACCACCTGGCGCCTGCCAGAAAGGAAGACCAGGATCCAGCTGCACAACGAGCTGTTTAATCCCAGAGCCCGGAGTTTCTCATCATGCTTGGAGGGCACTATGGTGTTGAATGCTGAGCTGTAGTCTACAAACAGCATTCTCACATATGTGTTCCTTTTTTTCAGGTGGGAGAGAGCAGTTTGTATTGTAGATCCAATGGCATCATCAGTGGAGTGGTTGTTGCGGTGGGCAAACTGCAATGGGTCCAAAGACGTGGGCAGCACAGAGCAGATGTGATCTCTGATTAGCCTCTCAAAGCATTTGCTGATGATGGGTGTCAGAGAAACAGGGCGGCATTCATTTAAGCAAGTGATTTTGGCTTGCTTAGGTACAGGCACAATGGAGAGGGACAGGCTGAAAATGTCCGTAAATACACCAGCCAGTTGGTTCGCGCACACTCTGATGACGTGGCCCGGATTGTTTTTGATGGTCCAGCATATGTGTCCTGCTCTATGTGTAAGTCAGAATCAGAATCAGCTTTATTGCCAAGTATGCTTACACATACAAGGAATTTGACTTGGTGACAGGAGCTTCCAGTGTACAAAAATACAAACAATACCAAAAACAACAGCAGACAAAGGTAATTAAAACAAAAACAAAAAAGAATGAAAATAAATAATTATACATATACGTACATACACTCACCTTCATACACACCCACGTAGTGCAAATCTATAACAATCTGTTATATAAAGAACAAAAATACAGTTGCACATAATTATTGCTCAATGGGGCAATTTAATTGTTCATTAGATAGATAACCTGTGGGAAAAAACTGTTCCTGTGCCTGAAGGTTCTGGTGCTCAGAGCTCTGAAGCGTCGGCCAGAAGGCAACAGTTCAAAAAGGTAGTGGGCAGGGTGAGTGTTTCAGCATAGAGGCCTGAGAATGGAATGTAGGAAAAGGTACATGTACACTCACACATAAATGGCTCATAGATGTTTCCTATTCACTTCTTGTTTTGAAGCTAAAGAAAATATCTGAAAATATATGAGGAGGCCCCTCTTAATGGAATGTTACATAGGTTAAAATTGCTCATAGAATGTAACTGAAGCCTTCTGTTTTGAAGATGGAGGGGATATAATGGTGGGGCCCCACAGATGTTTTTTCTGCTCAAAGCACTACAGATTGAGACATGTTTTAGTCACACCTTGATAGACCTATATAAGCGAGTGCAAACTCGAGACATGTCAGTTGCTCTGCAGACTGACTCGGCTTGAATAAAGTCTATCTTCTGATATCAAAACACCAAGACTTCGAGTGATTCTTAATAGAGAAGGCAGAATCCACAACCGAATGAACACCACCTCACGAACAAATGTAACTTCACTGCATAGAGCTGCCTCGTAGAGGGACTGGTCTGAGTAATTGTGTCTACCACTGGTAGGCCACTTAGGTCTTCCACGTCCCATTCAAGGGCCAGACATGGAGATTCCAGAGGTCTGGGCGCGTGTGCCAGATTGTGCCCCATCCATGAGAAAGAAGGTTCTTCTTTGCCAGGGAGGTGCTGTTGCGAGGATGTGAGGTCCGAGAGCCATGTCTGGGTGAGCCAGTATGGGGCCATGAGGGTGACTTGTTCCTCGTACTCCCTGACCTTGCACAGGGTCTGTGCAAGTAGGCTCATTGGGGGAACGTGTATTTGCACAGCCCTTGGGGCCAGCTGTGTGCCAGTGCATCTATCCCGAGGGGGGCTCCAGTCAGGGAATGCCAAAGGAGGCAATGGGAGGATTCCCTGAAAGTGAACGGGTCTAAATGTGCTTTGCCGAATCGACTCCAAATCAGTTGGACTACCTGGGGGTTGAGTCTCCACTTTCCACTGAGCATTGCCTGCCGTGACAGCACATCCGCTGTGGTGTTGAGGCTGCCCAGGATGTGAGTGGGCAGCCGCTGTTGACCAGAGGAGGAGATGGCGTACTGTTGCTGTGTTGTCGGACTGGACCAACACATGCTTGCCCCGGATCAATGGCAATAGCCTCCACAGGGCAAGCAGTACAGCCAGCAACTCTAGTGCCAACACAGTGCCCATTGCACACGGCACCCCAGCCCGACTTGGAGGAGTCTGTGGTGACCATAACACATCTGGACACCTGCTGTAGTGGGACTCTTGCCTGCAAAAGCATGAGTCTCTCCAAGGGCTGAATAAGTGTTGGCAGATCGGAGTGATAGCCACGCGATGTGTGCCGTGGCATAATGGCCATCTCGGGACTCAAGTCTGAAGACAGTGCTTAAGCGGTTTCATGTGCATCAACCCGAGTGGCATGACCGCCACCGAGGATGCCATATGCCCCAGGGGCCTCTGAAAGTGACGTGACCGAGACGGGTAAGTACGCATTCTTCAGGTCTACCACCACGAACCAATCTTGATGCTGGACGCATGCCAAAACGTGCCTCTGAATCAGCATCTTTAACATGAGTCTGTGTAAGGCCCGGTTCAGAATTCACTGGTCCAAGATTGGCCGCAACCCACCACCTTTCTTTGGCATGATGAAGTAAGGGCAGTAGAACCCTTTCCTCATCTCGGCTGCAGGAACAGGTGCTATCGCACACTTGCGCAGAAGGGTTGCAATCTCTGCACAGTGGCAGCGTCTGGCGAATTGAATCACATAGCTGAGTCGGATGGTCCAGCCAACGTGATGTGTCCAAGCTCTGGAAAAGGGGCACTAAGGGGACGATTGCATCTGACGTACCACCAGGCAACGGCACGTCAAAGAGCGAAGCTTTGTCCCAAGGTGGCTGTGGGCCGGGAATCGAACCACCAACCCTACGATTAGTGGCAACCCGCTCTACCTCCTGAGCCACATGCCCCCAAACGAATGAGGAGGGGGCCTCTTGGGCCGTCCCGTCTGGCCATGGTTGTATGTGTAGTGTGGCCGGGCGAGTGAAGGCGGGGGGCTGCAAGTGCAAAATCACCTCCAGCGCCAGCCAGGCAGGACTCCTGATAGTAGCTAGAGGGCACAGCATGGGGGGGCGGCTGGAGTGGCTTTTCCGGAAGATGGAAAGCTGCGACCGCAACGTTGCCATGGTCATGTCGCAATGAGAACACGAACCATCCACAAACACTGCCTCAGTGTGATCATGGCGCAGACAAGTGAGGCAGTGCCCGTGGACATCTGAGGCGAAGAGAGATAACTACCACATCTAAGAATTACACAAAGACGGAAAGGCATGTCAATGTGCTGCTGTAATAGGGGAAAATATACTCTTTGCAGAAATATATACTCTTTTAGTAGCACTGTCGAAGCGGCCAGAGGCGTAATCTGCATTAATCATGCAAAAGGAGAGAAAGCCGCTGGAATGTGCCGTATATCCAACAGTATACGCTTCTTTCAGAGGTGAATGGAACAGCAATGGGATTCAGTTTGCTGATACACAACCGCTCTGCTCTGAAGAAAAAATCTGAATGAGAGTGGTATGGGCTTTCCAGCTCCTTTTAAACCTGAATGTCCAGAGGAGTGGCATGCAAATTCCAATCGCCAATTCTCATTGGCCTTTTCTCAAAGATCTGAGGTGTTTTGGGGCTCTCAAGAGTGACCCCTAGTGTCACTACATCGACACAACGTCGAGTGAGTGACAGGAAAGCAAAGGGTATTTTCGTGAGGCTTTCTACTGTTTCACAAATTTGTTCAATTTTAGTAACTGATTAGTTCAGTGACCCCTTCTGGAAATGTCACTAGGTGGCAACAAATGAGCATCTTATGTGCTATGAGTGAGTCATTCATGACCAAAACTACCAAGATACTTTAAAGAGTTTAAGCATTAAAAGAACAAAGCAGATCTATAGTCATCTTTCTGTCTGAGTATTATTTTTCATCCAAAAAGACAACAATAATAGTCTAATAATGGGGAGTTTCAATAACATCCTTAACTTCTTCTTTATTAAAACTTGCATGGCTACAAATCTACTGACTTTAGTATAAGAATTATAAACACAAAGCAGATCTACGGTATTTTTTCCTTTTATTTATGTATTTATTTATGCTGAGCATGGTTTTTACAGAAAAGACCACAATATTAGACAAATAATATACATTTTGAGTTTCAATAATGTTAATTTGTCATTGTAAAGTGCATTTTTCATGAGTTGAGTCGAGGTGTCAACGCTCCGTTCAACGCCAGCGTCAACCGTCGCATTGTCCTCCACATGTCAAGAGTTGCAGAAAGCATCACAGAGGGGCGATTTTTCAAATGTGCCATGTAAAAAAAGTGGGAGGTGTACACAATAAACATTGAAAACATGTATTTGGAAGAGAGGAAAAAAGCTTGAAGTTGCTTTGATAGTAGAAAGTAATAAAAAGACTTGTTTATGTTTATGTAGCGTTTTCTTGGTGAATTTAAATTAGTTCAATAACTGGGGTCTATATTTAATTAAAAGAATTTACGAGACGTTCGATGTCTCTTCACAAATTTTTTTAATATTCTTGTTACTTAGTACTCTCAAAGGCATCATTGGTGAAGCAAAAATGTGTGTGTGTGAAAAACAATTTGGTGTAAAGTGGCGTCACTTCATAGATTTCAATGTATTCTGCAGCGCTGATGCGAGTCATGTTAAAGACCCTTAACATGTATAAATATCAGTGATTTTTGCACATTAATCCCTGAGTTTGGATCCCTGAAATAATTTTTTTTTTCATAAATGTATTTATTTTGGTGAATTTTATAATTTTCCACAGCACACCTGACAATCTTTCTAATAAGTCCTTAATGCAGGTGGTCACCCCAGATATTGCCCCACCCCAGTTCAGTTATTCCATTTCTGTTAGTTACATGTCTGTGGAACTTGTTCAGTTTATGTCTTAGTTGTTGAATCTTTTTGTTCATACAAATATTTACACATGTTCAATTTGCTGAAAATAAAAGCAGTTGAAAGTGAGAGGGCATTTCTTTTTTGCTGAGTTTTATATAATATGAGGTTTTTCTATATTATCATCTATACATTTTTAAATTCCTGTCCATTTGCTATTAGACTGCATTCCACTGCAAGACAATCAACACCATTATGATCCTCCAATTTGTTGTTTGCATCTTCAGTTTATCATCGACTTGATCAGCTGTTGATCCATCCACTTTTAGGTACTTATCTGCTGCTCTAATTCTCATACATATTCTGTCTGTTCTACTTTCAGTTTGGGCCGAGCAAATTACTACTTCTGCAATAAACGTAATGAATGCCAGTTTATCTACAGTGATGTAGTTATAATTTACTATGCCTTGATTCAACCATTTGCACTGCCTCCTTGATTCATCTTCATTCTCTTTTGTTTCTTTCTGTTCTATCCATTCTACTTGTTTAATGCTTCAGCGTAAATTAATCCCTCTGTTATCTTGACATTTTGTATTTTAGCAGCATTCTTTCTAACCTGACGTCATCCGTATCCAGCACTATGATCACCCCCACAATTGCAACATTAAGGTTTCACTAATTCCTCACATTTTCCATACTCATGGTCTTCACCAAATCTTGCACAATGTTGCTTCCATTTACATACCTTTGCCACATGTCCATATTTTTGGCACTTGTAACATCTCAGTGGTGGTGGAATGTATGACCTTACTATGTAACTCATGAATCCTAAAAACACTCGTTCTGGCATTATTTCTTCATCGAAATGTAACGTTACAGAGAGGCAATCCATTTTTTCTATGATCTATGATTTTTCCTTATGTTCTTCCTTCCTCCTTATAGTCTGATGGTTTTCTCTCTCACTATCTGTAACAGATGCATGACTAACACTCTTTTTCCTTTTCCGATTCTCTATTAAATTCCAGTTACTTTTGTTAAATCCTTCATATTCCCCACTACATCTTCCTTCATTTCCAGATCACTTCAAGATTCTACAAAACTTCCACCCATCTTTGCTCCAGTCACAACCCAGTGTTGCCACCATTCCAGGTCTGGTAACCGTTCATCGCCTTCACGCTCCGACGGCCTTCCGCCTCAAAAAAAACATCTGTCTTCTCCTGCTACACACTCAACATTTATACAACACCTGGGGTATAGTGCTCCCTAATGGTATGGCTGAACATAACATGCCTCATATTGTAACTTTTATATAATAATTGGGTTAGGGTTACACATATGATAATAACTGTATAGCCAGTCTCTCTCTGTGTCTGTGGGTCGGTAGCAGAATTGAATCTCTAGTTAGATTACGTCAACATTCAAACTATGTAAGGAGACTGTTTTTGAATAATACAGTATATATGTAGGTAAATAACTAGTCAACCACCATGATTCTAACAATCTTGGAAGCTGGTTTGTGTAACGTTGTGTTTTGAGACTTTTATTTTGAAGTATAATGTTGTGGTCTTGTCTTTGTTCACTGTGTTCCCATTGATTCCTCTCAGGTATGTCTTGTTATCTTGTTGATTTGTTCTGTTCTGTCATTGGTTGTCATGTCATCTTGTTACTCTTGTCTATGTATTTAAGTCCTATGTTTGCCTCTGTGTTTTGTCTCATATTGTTAATTTAACGTTGTTCAATTTAGTTCTCAGGCTGTCGTTTTGCCTTTTTTTTTTTTTTTAATCTGCACTTGAGATATATATATATATCTGCATCTCTTCGTCTCGTCCTGCAATGCATTGCCTGCAAGTTACTGGCTGGTATAAATTGGCCATGTCTGATTGCGGATTGTTGTTGTGATGATGTGATGAATTCAAACATTTTCTGTAAAGCTGCTTGAAACTATGTGTATTGTATGTGTATTGACCAAGTAATATTATAATACCTTTCTCAGTACAAGACAATATTGCACAGTGTGTTGGGTCTTTAATTTATTAGTCAAACACACATACAAACACCTTTTTGTCCTATAATAATCTACATTTATTTGACTGTAATAAGCAGCCAATAATAACTTATGCTGAACTGTATAACACAGCTGCAGTTTTTGACATGCCTGCTGTTTGCTGGTGTGTTATGTAAAGTGGCGGTAACTATACAGTGCAGTAGGAACAGATTTTGTGAATGTAAAACTAATGTGCGCTTACCCAAGTCTTCCATTACCTGAGCTATAATAGGGCTGGATGTCAGCGTTCCCTCGTTCATAAGCCTCAGTGGATTTGGGAAACTGATGCTGGCTGTTTAAGCTCAGCTCACTAGCCTGCTTGTTAAAGTGAACACACTGTCACAGTGAGCACATCACGGCTCTGAATAAGAGCGCTGAATAACACACTCCTGCTCATTTACTGCTTTGGATTAATGATCAGGCTGAAAATAGCAACATCACTTTCCAGAGGCTGCTGAATATATAGAAAACACAGGGAAAAAGATTTACAAGTGTCTGGGAATAATCTATAGTAGAATATTTCAATGTCAATATTGCAAAAAAAAAAAAATTTAAATAACAAACACATACAAAAAAAATACATCTGTAATTATGGTTTTCCCCTACTAAATATATAAACGTCCATATCCCTCAGATAGTTTTTACCATTTGTAATAGAAATAGGTATTATTTAATTGCTGCACACAAATGTTGCAATTCAGCTACACTGGGTCCTTGAGAATTACTTGAACAAAGTTGTAAAGTTAAAAAGTTGTGTAAGATGATAAGACTTAGACTTTTAATTAGACTTGTGTAGTCTCATGTGGTCCTATGTTGGTCCTTTGTTGTTTTTATGTAGCACCATGGTCCTGGAGGAACGTTGTCTCGTTTTGCTGTGTACTGTACTAACTGTATATGGTTGAAACGACAATAAAAACCACTTGACTTGTGTTCAGACACATTTCGCGGATTGTTCAGCACACACACACACACACACACACACACACACACAGGAAAATAGCGGATTTGTAGAGAGAGTAAGTACAACACAGAAAACTTGATCACTGAGTATTTCACACATAACAGACATAACTAGGTAAACAAAGCAGAATATGCAGCTCTGCTCATGGAAATCCACTTTACTTTCTGAAATGTGCCTCAAACCATATGCTTAAAAATAATTGATGTCACTAACCTGGACAACTTAGGCAAATTCTGTGATTATTTAGTCCTCAAAAGAACCTTGTGAATTTGACTCGTGCTTCCATCTGGACCAGCGCAAACTAGGCTCTCGGAAATCCTGTTAGGGTTAGGGTTAGTCAATCAGATTTGGTCTGACTGGACTATGAAAGCGTTTCCAATGTTATGTGCTATAACCTCTTCCCAATCCTGTAAAATTAGCCTAAAACGCCTAATCAAGGCATACCCAAAGTAAATTTAAAGCTGTTCTTGAACACAATGAAATAGAATTTTCTTTTTCCGCCTGAAATTTTTTTTGCATACAGATGCCTGCAGATGACTATAACTTGTAGCTATTAGCTTGAGAACACAATGGGATCACAGCATGAATCCTTACCTAGTCCAGGTTCAAATGTTATAACAATATCATAAAAAATGAATATTTTACACATGTTTTTCTAAGGGTACACCCAGGCGTTTTACAAAAGTGTCTTTTGGATACTCCAAAAGGTCACTTTGGAAACCTAGGACAAAAAGGCTGCAACTTTTGAACGCTTCAACGTACAGTCATAATTTTGGGCTCTAATGAAAGATGACACTTAGAGCTATCATATTCCATATCCAGATCCACTATTAGTTTTGCTGACACAGAGTAACTGATGCATAAACACATTAGAGTGCCTTTTCCCTTCTTGAAACTAAATGTTGTGCATATAAAAGAGTCAAAACTAGTGCTATGGTGGACAATTTGTTTATATAAAAATACACAACAAACTATTTACATTAATTTTTACATAAAGTATTTACAAACCATTATAAAATTGTACATGTTTCTAGCAACATGCCAGTCATTGTAGCAGTCACATTTGTGTACAAAGCACATAGGCACAACACAGGAGAGTACTTCACTGGTGTCTTTGCATGACACTGCCTGCACTTCAGACGCACCAGCGGTGCAAGATTTGGTGATGTGCAACAGCCTGTGATGTGCTCTTCGTGGAGCAGGAGATACGGGTCTGGCTGTGGATTGAGACCCCAACTCTGCCAGCTCCTCAGCAAGGGTATCTCTGAAAGCCCTCCTCTCTTGATGAGGTGCTGTCCTGCTGCTCCACTTTATGTGGCCGCTTGCTGAGTGGGGGATAATAAATAAATGTAATTTACAAAGCTAGACAAAACTTTTCCATCTTTTCTGTATTCTATATATATATATATATATATATATATATATATATATATATATATATATATATATATATATATATATATATAGTTTTTCTTTTCGAGTGTGTAAAAATGTATTATTGTATGTATATTTACTGTAAATACTGTATACTTTGCCAATGTACTATGGAACAAAGAGATGGGCCTACACCTCCCCCATGAATTCAGCACTGTAACAAATAGATGGCCCTACACCTCCCCCACCTCCCCGCATTGTAACAAATAGACTCTCAAACACAACATATATTCTTATTTTCAACTTATATTTATTGATTTATTTACTATATATATATATATATATATATATATATATATATTTACAGTAAATATACAAAACATCTATATAGCATGTCAATAGATCTGAAACAAACAATGAACTAAAAACACGCACAAACGGTTCAAACACTCACTGAGGAAACACACGACAAAGGGTAATTACAAAATGTGTATTCATTATTCAAACTAAAGCTTATTTATGCGGAATATACAGTAATATATGTTATAAACACAAGAAAACACTTACTTGTCCAGAGCCGTGTCTCATCTCTCCATCTGCCTCTGAATCATCTGTATTGTTTTCAGAAATTTCATCTCCAAACTCAGAATTTTGACAATGAATGCCTTCTTATATCACATCCTGGGGTGAAAATCCTGTTTTTCAGGTCCGTTTCACCATATTTAAATCGCCAAATGTGTAAACAGTTCCAAAGCAGCTCTGCATGCATTTACGCTGGAGGCTACAGCAGTGGGTAAACTCGAGGAAACTTTACGCACACACACAACAGAGCCGTCATCTAATCGTTCCACTAAAGCCGCATATCACTGTTTTCAGAATTTCATTGGCTATACGATGCGTCAGTCATTTCCACTCTTCAATGTAATTGGTTTGATCAGTAAACAAAGGAAAGTGGGTATGCCCTTACACTCGACACAGATGGTGGTTGGGTATTGAAGGCTGTGGACAGGACATGGAAGCTCCTATTGGGTCAAATGAGGTGTCAATCGAAAGGTCAGAGTGCGTGCTTCCATTTTGATACCGGATATAGGAAATGTTTACATCTGAATTGAAGTTATTACTGGTAATATGTGAAAGATTAGGCACAGCTGCCAGGTGCTTTGAAATGATGCAACAAGAGTCTGTGGATATTTATTGATGTAATACTGTGATTTGGACTAAACATTTTACTTGATTTGATCATTTGGACATTTGACAATGAAACAACACCGTTTTTGTCGGGAAGTTATGGCTCAGTGTACAACTATGAGGCATCATAGGTGAGTTGCCTAAATTTTGTTATTGGTTGTTTATATGTTGGTGGTCTGACAAAGATATAGATTGTACCTGCTGTTGTGATTGTATCTTAAAATGGTTTATATCAATAGAAAATCAAGAAATGTAGCTTTCCAAAGATATGTGGCATGTGTACCAATGTAACACACAGCTGTTTTGTTTATCGCATACTTTTATTTTGTACATTTAAGGGCCCGTCCGCGGGCCTAGATTTCCATGGTGATAAGCATCAGTCCATTAGTACACAGTCTATGGGCATGCCTTCTGAAGCTGGGACTCAGTGTGGCCTAACTATACCTGAACACTGCCCATCTGCGCTATTTTTAATATTTTAGTAGATGAATGCCTTTGACAGTTTTGATGCGTTTCCAATGATGTGCATTTCTTTGGATCTTCATTGTCTTTTTAGACCATGTGTGTGCATCATGTAGATGTGTCATCAGTGTATTTCATGTTTGAGTGGATTGCATGTGTTGTTGACATGTATCAGTGTGATTCCTTGTGAACCAGTCATAAAATGATTCAAGCTTTGCTAAGGAATTGTTATGGAAGGATGGGGAAGTTCAAAAAACGTAAGTAAACATTTCCATTCATGAATATTTCAAATGTCATGACTGTTTAATTGGCTGTTTTATGGTGCTGACACACTGTTTACACCGGGCGTGTTCATTGACGTGCCACAACGACTTGAGGCAATCTACACGGGTGTGTCGATACAAACTTTCTAATCCATTTATGTTATTGGCAGTAGTAGTGTCAGCGCAAAATGGAATGGGACACCTGTTTACTGTTGACGTGACGTACCGCAATAGATGCTTCCACAAAAGACAGCATCATTGATTATAATGGATTCTATTTCTTTTTACTCAACTCTCATGTCCGGTGTAGACAGAGTGCGTGTTAACAGTTGTGCTTGAGATGAACATTTTTATATATTTGTATGCAATGTGTTGGATGCGTGTTATGTATAAACCTTGACATTTAGTTAAATTCTGTGGTCTTGTGGAGTTTGTTCATTCTCTTCTTACTGAGTTTCAAATATGGCTAAATTTGAGGGGCTGCATGATGTTAGCCTGAACAGTGGGCATTTACATTGACATTTAAATGAGGAGGTGAGGCCAGAACCAAGCTTTTGCAGACAGAGGGCCTGAGACAAGGTATAAAATGATCAACTGTTTGAATGCAAAAAATAAAAATACAAATAATAATACATATATATATATATGTAAAAACAGCATTTCATGACCCCTTTAAAAAAAATATCAAATTAATCACAATACACTTCTACACATTACTTTCGAATGGCTGTGAATGGAGAAAGAAGCTTTTTGACTCAAGATGTAGTTCCTGCATTTACCAGCAGTGGTTAAACCGTCCATACTAACTAGTGAACTTTCATTTGTGAGCAAGTTCTCTATTTAAATTAATCTTTTAAGAAAATGAATCGTTCTCGTTCATCTCCATACACATATTTCTCCATACATTAATATTTCTTGTTCGCTTTGGTGGCTTTTCATGCCTGTAAAGACCAGCGTGGGCCATTAGGATTAGAGAGCAGGCTGAAAAGAAGCGTGTAATTAGTTTGAACCACTGAACGTATACCGTTATGGCAAGCTCATTCCCGACCACAACATAAAGTGGAGTCAAACAAAATATGCAATTAGAAAAAATAATTCCCTATTGGTCACACGGTGGATGTAGTGAAACTAGGGGTCGGACTTGGGAGCCCCTAACACCTCTGATATTTGAGAAAAGGCTAATGAGAATTGGTGAGTGGAATTTGCATCACACTTTTTATACGAGTATAAAAGCAGACGGCTTGCATCCACTCATTCAGATTTGTTCTTCAGAGCCGATAAGTATAGAGTTGCCCACTGGAGTTCCATTCACCTCTAAAAGTGTACAAGCTGTTGGATATATGGCACATTTACAGCGGGTTCTCTCTCCTCGCACAGATAAGTGCAGAGAACGCACCTGGGCACTTCAGCAGTCACATATCTAAAAGAGTACTTTCTCTAAAAGAGCGAAGCACTAGTGGAGAGTGTCTTTTTCAAGATGCCTTTCAGTCTACTTGCAGTTCCTGGTTGCGGTCGTGTGTGTGTGTGTGTGTGTGTGTCAGTCCAGTCTCTGAGTATTGAGGAGTCTGATGGCTTGGGGGAAGAAGCTGTTACACAGGCTGGCCGTGAGGGCCTGAATGCTTTGGTAGCTCTTGCCAGACAGTAGTAGGAGGGTGAAGAGGTACTAGTACTAGTTATGAGAGCTGTCGTTCATGAACGAACTAAATGTACTGATTAACTCGTTCAATTAATCACTCTGTCAACTTGTTCGTGAATGAAGATCTACTGACTGACTAAATGACAGTAGGCATATTGTTCTTTCAGTTTGGCATGTGAGTCT
Organism: Xyrauchen texanus; assembly: GCF_025860055.1. NCBI lineage: Eukaryota > Metazoa > Chordata > Actinopteri > Cypriniformes > Catostomidae > Xyrauchen > Xyrauchen texanus. Next base: position 43,365,394 of record NC_068298.1, on the reverse strand, counting down.
TTTGCGTTCAACAAGGAGAGGAAGGGGTAAAATTTATTGTTTGCACCAAATATAATCCCCAATTTATGAATGTGTAAAAATGAGTGAAGACCATAGAGTTAAAATGACATGAATTACAAATGGAAATGTTATGCTTTGTTGCACAGTTTTACTAGATGTTTAGGCTTTTGTTAAATTTGTACTGTCTTGATAAAAGTCAGGCCCAGCTTTATTTAAACATCCAAGATAGCAAACCATTGATCTCCAACGTTGATTCCGTATCTTTTTGCTCATTGAAGTCATGTTGAATCTACGTTGTTCACGCCTCTGAAACAAACATAAAATGTATCTAATTGGTTTGCTTACCTGCTGTTGAAACAATATTGATTACATTTGGGTGAAACAATGTTATATAATCAATATATTTTCTACTTTTTTTTTAATCCCTTATACTTTCAAATTTATAAATCAGCCTATCATGTACTCTTTATTATACACACAGCACATTCAGTTACTTGTTGTTTTATTTATTAAAAATATACACTTACAAATCCAAAATTCTTTGAAGTTAACTTTTTCTACAGTATATAAATCTTTAATACTTAACAGCCAATTATAGAAAAAATGCCTTCACACTATTTTTTTTTTACCATTTCTTTTTATTTTTTATTGTTTTATATGGTTTTTAGTAGAACACAAAAGAACAGAACAAACAGGTCACTAGGGTTATAACATACAATTATGTTGTTCATAAACTGTTAATGTCAAATCAGGGGTTACTTTCCCAATAGTCTCAGAGGAGTGAGAAAGAACTTTTCCTTTTCCTTTTTCCCCCTCTCTTCCTTCCTTTATAATAATATCAGGAGAATAATTGTAATTGTCCCTTCAAGTCAATAAAAGGTTCAAGGTCCCATCATACAACATTCAGTTCCAGCATGTTTTCATTGGATAAGTATTTGAATGAGAAAAGAATACATAAAATAAAAATAATAATAATTTGCATTACACTCACAATATCTCCTTATATTCACTCACTGATTCTATACATTAGCCATCATACATCAGCTTTCCATATCATATAAATGACTTACAATCACTATCCACTCATCTTTTGTTGGTGGAATCTCATGCAGCCATTTCTTAGTTATGTTTTTTTTACACGCAACTAATAATACATTAAGTAGGTATTTGTCTTGAGTATTAAGATTAGTTGGTATATTTCCTAAATATATAGTACTGAAACTGTACTCCGTCTCGAATCCCAGTATCAATTTTATTTCAAAGATTATCTCTAACCAAAAAGGCTGAATCGTTGGACATTTCCAGAATATGTGAAAGTAATCTGCCATAGAGGTATTACATTGTCTCCAACAAAATGCAGAATCTGGTTTACCATTCTGTAAATATTTTCTCTTGGGAGTAATAAAGAATCTTATGATATTCTTCCATGAGAATTTTCTCCATTGACCTGAACTGGTGGTAGTATACTGTGTTTTGCAAATGTTTAACCACTCTTCATCGGATAAAATTATGTTCGCTTCCTTCTCCCATTTATCTTTCACATATACTGTAGAGTGATTTTTAGAAGATTGTATACTTGAGTATATTCTTGATATCAGTTTCTTGTGAGTTCCATTCTTATACGCATCAATAAAAATATTGATCATATTCATTTCAATTTTATCGTTATTTTTTATATTTTTATTATAATGGTTTCTAAGTTGTAAATATCTAAAGAAATCTTTTTTTTCTAAAATGTAGGTGTCAGTAAGATGTTCGAAGCTCTTTAAACCGGTGTTGGTTGAGATTATACAATATGATGTAATGCCTTTCAACGACCATTGTTTAAACCTTGAATCTAACTGTGCAGGTTTAAAATCATTGTCATAGGCCACCCATCTTAACAACCGTGCTTGCTTCTCGAGCTTGAAATTGTTACATTCCTTGAACCAGACATTGAGAGGAACCATCGTCCAATGACTCAGTTCATTAGAGTATTTAGTCTTAGTGGTTTTATCCCCCAATAAGGAGGGGAGGGGAATGCCCAGCTGGCTAAATTCTAATTATTTCCATCTTGCTTCATACTCATTATTACACCAACAAACTAGATATTTCAGCTGTGCCGCTTTGTAGTAATCTTCCAAACAGGGAAGAGACAGTCCTCCTCTCTCCTTTGATAATTGTAGTGTTTTAAGTCTGACCCTAGGTTTCTGATTTTTCCATATGAATCTAGAAATCATTCGGTTCCAGTCATTAAACAGTTTTTTCGGAATCTCTACAGGCAGCGATTGGAATAGAAACAGTAATCGTGGTAAAACGTTCATTCTTATACTTTCAATTCGATTATATAAACCAAGGGGTAAGGGCATCCATCTGTCCAAATCTGCTTTTAGTTCTTTAGTTTTGGGTTCACAATTTTTTAGTGTAAATTTTTGTCATATTCTTTGGTATGCTAATTCCTAAGTATTTAATATTAGTTTTCCACTTAAAATTATATTTATTACGTATGTTCTCCTGTGGTGAATAATTAAAAGAGAGGGTTTGAGTTTTGTCTAAATTTAATCTATATCCTGAGTACCAACCAAACTGCTCAAGGCATTACATAAGTTTAGGTAAACTGGAGTCGGGGTCAGAGATTGTCATAAGAATATCATCTGCATATAGACATATTTTGTGTTCATTTCCTTTAAATTGGAATCCTGGTATTTCTAAATCTTCTCTAATTGCTTGAGCAAGTGGCTCTATGAATAGTGCAAAAAGTGTAGGACTTAAAGGGCATCCCTGGCGACATCCCCGTTCCAGTGTAATTGAACTAGAAATACTACCATTTATTTTAACCTGTGCCGTCGGTAAATTATATAGTGGTTTAAGACATCCTATAACCTTTTCATTGAAGCCAAAACGATGCAGTACCAGGTACAAAAATCCCCATCGCACTGAATCAAAAGCCTTTTCGACATCGCGGCTAATTACCAGAGAGTTAGAGTTACTTGGAAGGGTCCGCTGCTTCTGGTTGAGAATATAATTGTTTATAGTCGATTTCAAACGAACTTAATATATCTTCTGTTTTATAGCACGTTTCATTGGTTTCTGGATTTCTAATTTTGAAAGCTGACCTTTCAGTTTGCTGTTTACGGAGTTTCCATGCTAACAGTTTTTTAGCTCTGGGTCCATTTTCATAGTACTGCTGTTTGACATATTTAAGTTTGATCTCTACTTGTTTATCAAGTATCTTGTTTATTTGCTGTTTTCTTACTTTTATTTCTTCTAAAATTTGAGGTTTATTTAATTCAATATGTTTTTGTTCCAGTGTTTTTAGTAAGTTTGATAAATCAGACAATATCTTCTGTTTTTCTTTTTTTTTCCTTGAGGACCACTTTAACAGCTTTCCTCTTAACACTGCCTTAGCAGCGTCCCATAGAACACTTGATGACATTTCCTCATTATTATTAAATTCTATGTACTCTTTAATTTCTTTTTTAATATACTCTATACATTGGGGATCATTTAAGAGGCTAGTGTTCAATCTCCAGACGGTGGCCTTCACACTATTATATTCACAAATGGATGTATAATAACAAATTACAGGCTAATTTAAAGGTAGTTTCAATTTTACAGATTTTAAAGTTAGTTCATCCATAAAATGTAAATGCTGTCATCAAATACACACTCTCATGTTGTTCTGAACCTTAGACATTTTTATACTGTGAAACACAAAAGGAGATAAGGCAGAACATGAGGGACTGACATTCTCAGTCAACATTTTCTTTCATTGCATATTTATTTTCTATATAAGTGAGTGGTTGTTTGAAATTCAATATTGCAATATCATCTTTTGTGTTTCACAAGAATAAAATACAGGTTTGAAACATACAGAGCCCATCAAGAGGACAGAGAGGGAACCCCCCCCCCCAGCATTCCCTTAAAATAGTTTTGCATTCCCTCACAAAAAACAAAAACAAAATGTGGTTTTAGTACAGTATCCATAGTTGAACAACGGTATTTATAGTAAAACCATAACCACAAAACTTACCATGGTTTTAGTAGTAACCATGATTTTAACCATGATACTTGTAGTGAAACCATTGTATTATCACAGGACAATCAAAAATATTATAATAAAATTAGAATTTTGGGGTTCCTTTGGTATTACTACCATAATGAAACTATTGTTACTGCTAAAAAATAAAAAAAAATAAAAAACATTTACCCGTTATAAAACAAATGAAACCGAATCGGTTACTAACGTAACCTCGGTTCTCTCTAGATGAGGGAACGAGTATTGCGTAAGCTAGCTTACGCTATGGGAAAGATTAATCTTTTCTGAGATATTGAAGCCAAAAAATGATCCTTAATTTTGTATCCATTGTCAACGCAGTGCGGCAGCTGCAGACCTTGAGCGGGCTAGCTAGCGAGCTCATTGGTTGCTCTGCGGCAACTGCTGCAGCCTATAGACGAGCTTGGGCGAACTCGCATCCAATGAGAGGCGTCCGCGTGCTCACTGCATCAAAGCCCGCCAAAAAGGGCGTGACTAGAGTGCATATAAGCGTAGTTCATAGGCTGGAACCCTGGTTTTCATTGAATGAAGCTGAAAAATCGCCGTGGCGCTGAAAGCACGGCCGGTTACGCAATACTGCTCCTCATCTAGAGAGAACCGAGGTTACGTTAGTAACCGATTCGTTCTCTTACGAGAGGTTCTCTCGTATTGCGTAAGCTAGCTTACGCTACGGGAACCCTTTGTCAACGCCGTGTGGGCCAAGCATCCACTGCATGAGCCCCAGGGAATTAAGGGGACCCGGGGAGCCCTTGTGAGTGGGGAATTAATATTTGGCCGGCAAGAGTGCGGGCCAGTGTGTGTGTAGTACATAAGCACATAGACAGAGCAGCGGTGCCGGTCTGTGTGGACTGTGTCCCATTAATGCAGCTCACCAGGGGAGCTGTAGCGTATTAAACCGCTAGCAGTTTAGCCTGCAGAGCGGGTACTTCCAGATTGTAAAATCTGACAAAGGTGGAGGGGAAGCCCAGCCCGCTGCCACACATATGTCGTGGAATGGAAATCCCGCTGGACCATGCCCACGAGGAGGCCATGCCTCTAGTGGAGTGAGCCTTAATGCCTAGCGGGCATGGTAGGTCTTTTGACGCCAGTATGCGGCAGCAATAGCGTCCACTATCCATCTGGACAGTGTCTGTTTCGAGGCGGCGAGACCTTTGGTGCGCCCTACTAACGAAACGAAAAGCTGCTCGGAGCTTCTGAAAGATGCGGAGCGCGCAGTATACAATCTCAGTGCTCTGACTGGGCAAAGGAGATTGGCGTCGCGTTCGCTATCAGATGCTGGTAGCGCCGACAAGGAAATGATCTGTGCTCTGAAAGGAGTACCGACCACCTTGGGGACGTAGCCGTGTCTAGGCTTTAAAATGACCTTGGAGTCACTTGGTCCAAACTCAAGACACGCAGCGCTGACAGATAGCGCGTGAAGGTCTCCCACCCATTTAACTGATGATAGGGCAGTTAGAAAAACGGTTTTAAGTGAGCGGTGTTTCACATCCACGGATTGAAGCAGTTCGAAAGGGGGCTTTCATAGCTTCGAGAACTATAGAAAGGTCCCAGATAGGAACCAATGGGGGGCGCGGAGGGTTCATCCTTCTAGCTCCCCTGAGGAAGCAGATGACCAGCTCGTTTTTGCCCAGTGACTGGCCATGCAGGGGTTCATCGAACGCCGCGACGGCCGCCACGTACACTTTGAGCGTGGATGGGGATCTGCCCTTATCCAGCAGCTCTTGTAAAAACACGAGCAGCGGTGACACCCCACATGTCCGTGGGTCCAGGTCTCTGTCAGTGCACCATTTTGAAAACACAGACCATTTTGACGCATAGAGTCTTCTCGTGGAGGGGGCTCTAGCGTGTATGATGGTGTTTATTACTCCTTCTGGCAAAGCGACGGGTAGTCGTTGATCACTCACGCGTGTAGCGCCCAGCACTCTGGGTGGGGATGCCAGATCGTTCCGCGAGCTTGTGAGAGGAGATCTGCTCTCACTGGGATGGGCCACGGCGCTGTCAGTGACAGCTGCGTATGCTCCGGGAACCATGTTTGATTCTCCCAGCGCTGGGCTATGAGGAGCACCGAGTGGCGCTGCTTCCCTGATCCTCTGCATTACCTGTGGCAATAGCGAGACGGGAGGGAAGGCGTAAAGCGGGCGGTTGGGCCAGTCCTGGGCCAGCTGCCCTCGCTCGAGAAAAATATTGGGCAGTGAGAGTTCTCTTCTGACGCAAAGAGGTCTATCTCTGCTCTGCCGAATATGCGCCATAACGTCTGGACTGTTTGAGCATGCAGGGACCATTCCCCTGAGGGAATATTGTCTCTGGACAGTCTGTCTGGGCCGTCGTTCGTTCGCCCAAGCTCGTCTATAGGCTGCAGCAGTTGCCGCAGAGCAACCAATGAGCTCGCTAGCTAGCCCGTTCAAGGTCTGCAGCTGCCGCACTGCGTTGACAATGGATACAAAATTAAGGATAATTTTTTGGCTTCAATATCTCAGAAAAGATGAATCTTTCCCGTAGCGTAAGCTAGCTTACGCAATACGAGAGAACCTCTCGTAAGAGAACTTGTTTTACTACAGAAACCATTGTTTAACCATGGTATTTGAAAATCATTTCTACAAGATTTACTATGGTTACTAAAGTCATGTTTGCTACAATATTACTAAAGTAAAACTGTGGATAATTTATTGTGAGAGAGCAATAATAAAGGGTTAGTTCACCCCAAAATTTCAACGATCTCATTATTTACTCATCCGCATGCCATACCAGGTGTATAAAGTATGACTTTCTTTCTTCAGCAGAACACATTTGAAGGAAAATATTTTAGCTCAGCAGGTCATTAAAATGCAACTGGATTGTGATCGACCTTTGAAGCTCAAAAAATCACAGACAGTCAGCTTAAACGTCATTTGATATGGCTTCAGAAGTTAAAATAATGTCTTATAAAGCGACACAATCACTTTTGGTGTGGAAAATATCAATATTTCATTACTTTTCATCTCTAAATCATCGCTTCTGGTCAGCAGCAGTATGAGCAGCACTGTTCACACGTGGAAGAGCGGCACTGTTTACAACGGAGTAGAAGGAATGCTGTACAGAAGCTTACTCACAATAGTGCGCATGTGTGCTTATCCTGGATGTCTCAACCGAGAGAAAAATGTGAGATTACACTCGTAACATGTCAACGCAAATTCATCACACGAGAGTATGCAGCGGCCTCGTGAATGCGGATACCTCTGATATTTACTAGATACTAGATTTGTTTTCTATTTTTCTTCAAATGTGTTCTTCATATACAACTGAGGGTGAGTAAGTGATGAAGAGAATTTTTATTTTTGGGTCAAATATCCCTAAAAAATAAAAATTCAGGAGCTTGACAGAGGGGTCCTTTGCAGTGCAGTCATTCGTGTACAGGGAGAAGAGCAGTGGAGAGAGAACGCATCCCTGAGGAGCACCAATGCTAATAGTGAGGGTCCTGGATGTGACTTTCCCCAGTCTCACTAGCTGCAGCCTATCTGTCAGAAAGCTGGTGATCCATTGACAGATTGGGGTGGGCATGGAGAGCTGGGTCAGTTTGATTGAGAGAATATCAGGAATAATGTTATTGAAGGCTTAACTGAGGTCCACAAACAGGATCCTTGCATTGGTCCCAGGTCTGTCAAGGTGTTGCTGGATATAACGCAGTCCCATGTTGTCATCAACATCCACAGACCTGTTTGCTCTGTAAGCAAACTGAAGAGGGTCTAGCAGGGGTTCAGTGATGTCCTTCGGGTAGGCCAAAACCATTCTCTCAAAAGACTTCATGACCACAGATGTGAGAGCGACAGGTCAGTGGTCATTAAGTCCTGTCATTTTGGGGGTTTTTTGAGGACCGGAATGATGGTGGAGTGTTTGAAGCAGCAGGGAACTTCACACTGCTTCAGTGATCTCTTGAAGGTATATGTGAAGATGGGGGCCAGTTGGTCAGCGCAGACATTCAGGCAGGCAGGTGAAACACCATCTGGGCCTGAAGCTTTCATAGTCTTCTGTTTCTTGGAGATATGGCACACACTCTCCTCACAGACCACAAGTCCAGGTTGTGTAGCAGGAGGGGGAAGGAGGGGGGTTGCAGGATGTCTAAGTGGGCGTGTGATGTTAAGATCAGAGCGGGGGTGGGGCGTGAGTCTGGGCTTTTCAAACCTGCAGGTCATCAGCCATTTGTTTATTCTCTACAGAGTGGGGGTGGTGTCTTGTAATTGGCGATGTGCTTCAGGCCTCTCCACACACATGCAGGATCATTAGCTGAAAACTTAAAAAATAAAAAAATAAAACTTTATTTGATGTGGACCCTAGAAAGGCTTACAGTTAATGAACAGTACTTCTAAATTAGGACAGCACATCTTTTTCAATGCTGTTACTTCTGTCCACCAATTTTCGTTGATGTAAAAGCATGTCATGCTGCCTCTCGTTTTCCCCAATGATTCCACAATGCAATCCGCTCTGAACAGCTGAAAGACCGGCAGATGAAATGTGCTGTCCGGGATGGATTAATTCATCCAGGTTTCCGTGAAACACAGAGCAGCGGAATTAGAAAAGTCTTTATTTGTTTGAGTGAGCAGAAGCAGTTGGTCCGTTTGTTGGTGAGGGAGCGGACACTCGCCAGACGAATACTCAGCAGTGGAGTCCTAAAGCTGCATTGACAGAGCTTCACAAGCGCACCGGATCTTTTCCCTCGCATGCATCTCTTGTATCACTTGTAGAGCACCGCTGCACCTCCAACTAAGGTGTCTAAAAAAACATCTGAATAATTAAACACCAGAAAAACATGATCTGGTATGCTATATGAATATTCAACAGTTCACCCTGGTGAAACTGATCGGGAAAGAGTGATAAAATCATGACAAACAAACAAAAGTAACAAAAACAGTAGTCCATGACCCTAACCCGTCCATCTTGCTTATAAATCAAATAACAAGTTATACTATTTTAAATCCACCCTACAGTATAGGTAGATAGAGAAATATGAACAAGTGACATTATTAAACAGTATTATTAACAGTTCTACTACTAATAATCATAATCAAATCATCATATTTCAGTTCAGGGCAGTGGTGGCTCAGTGGTTGAGGCTCAGGGTTACTGACCAGAAGGTTGGGGGTTCAAGCCCCAGCACCACCAAGATGCCACTGTTGGGCCCTTGAGCAAGGCCCTTAACCCTATCTGCTCCAGGGGCGCCGTATCATGGCTGACCCTGCACTCTGACCCCAGCTTAGCTGGGATATGTGAAAACTAATAAATTTCACTGTATATATGCAAAAAAACTGTGTGTATAATGTGTGACCAAAATAAAGGATTCTTGATATTTATTCCTTTAGGTAAAACACAAAAGACACCAACGGTTTCCCAACACAATTTACAGGTACATCACATTTGAATGAATTTAAATGTTTGTTATATTGTTGTCAGACATACAATAGTAATATTATACAAATAACTTGAAACTTCTACCTTTGCCAAGCTCAGTTGGACCTCCACGAACATTAGTGCAGAAAATGACACAAGGTTTGTCCCTAAAATTTAACAGTCTTTGAGAAAGTAACAAAAGTTTTAACATCTATTCACCTTGTGTGTTATTCATGCAGTATAGCTAAGGCAACACCACTGTGGGCTCGTGCGTGTCATAGGACATTCGCGAATGAAAGGCAAATTAATGAACTAAAGTTAAAGTTTAGAAAATACTGTTTGCATGAGTCCAACATGGTGAATTATGTAAATTTATCTCAGCTACCGGCTGCCTTACAGAAGACTGGGCAGTGCGCAAATAGGGCATTTAATTACAAAATTACCAAGCGAGAATGTTTTAAAATCACTGATGGATAAAACTATTAAAATATAAAGAGATATTCAATGAGAGACTGACAAACAACTGTGTAAAATGTTGAATACAAATACATTTATGCTTAGCTTTTTCTGGCGATGCATCCACTGACGGTTGGCCATTGCTGATTAAAAACAGTGCATGCAGAAAAATCCATGTTTCAACATAGATCAAACGTTGATTTTGACCAAATCGGTCGGCAGTACATGTTGAGTTCTATTTTCAACCTAACAACGTTCTGATGTACTAGCCAAATAGTGAATGTTGATTCAACTTTCAAATTTAATTGACAACTGATCCCGACCTTTACAACTAAAAATAGATGTTGAATCGACATCTCCTTGCTACCTGGGATAATATTTTTTTAGACTTGTATTTTTGTCTATTGTTGTGGATTTTGTGTAAACCATGACTTTGGTTGCTTGGGAACATAAAAAGTTCACCATATACTTTTATTCAGGCTAAATTTAATCATCAAAAACTATTCTAAGCTTTCCTTTACCGTTACATTCTATATAGCTTGATAATTTATGTTTATTTTATGCTAAGCAGTGTTAATTCAATAACTACAACAGTTATCAGACAATAGATTATTTATTGTTTCATCACATAACACAGCTGCTCTACCTCTCATAGAACGCCAGACTGAACTCTGCAAAAAAACGCGCTCCCCCATAAAAGGTGCTCTTCACACATGTGCAGTAAAAGAAACATAACTTAACAAGCAGTTCTCTAATCAAGGTAATAACTGTCTTTAGAAATAACGTGAAGCATAGACAGTCTCCAAAGATTATTGATATGAGGGACAATAATAATCTGTCCTTAAATGCAGAAGTCTGTTTGCTTGATTTCTGATTCTTATTTTAGGCAAAGCAATGATATTATAAGAGTAATATAAAACTTTATAAATTACCTCAAACTCCAACATTTTCCAGATGCAAATAATATTCCAGAGCTGGCAGGGGCAGTAGAGATGATCATGATGATCCACGTCGAAAGATGGCAGTACAGCATCTAACAACACTGTCTCTTACTACAATTATAGAATTTGATTAAAGTATCATTTGACTTATTCTGTTTGTGATGAATAATTGTGCTTTTGGTTCAGTGCAATTACTTGTTCAAAACATAAAAGGTAATTTGGCACCATCTACTGGTGCAAAGGCAAAATGTACAGATATTGTCAACTAATAAATCTTTATGGTGCATAAAACCTGTAATATGGGATTTTCCTACCTTTTGGAGCAATTCATGTGCTCCAAATTCAGAGTGTGAATTAAGGGGGGTCAGAGACACTCACCTCATACCCTCCCGTAGGAAGGGTTAGGGAGCCCCCATACAGCTGTTTGCAAATACTGATTGGAATCTCAGCCGATGCAGATCTGAGCAGATCCCTTCCTGTTGGCCTTGGCATGTGATGCAATGAGCACCAAACGTGTCTATCAATGCTCTTGGCCATGAAACTTTTAATGAAGAGAAAAACTGAAGCATTTAGTGCAGATAGAGTAGAATGATCCTTCATAACTGTGCCAGTGACTTTTTCACCATCAACCCAAGATGGTGATGGTGAAATTGGGTAAGACCCCCGTCCCACAGTGCGTGTAAGGGCCCCGGCTTTCTATTGCTCTATGCGAGAAACATAGAGAGAAAAGAGGCCCAGCCAGGCTTGGCCCGTTCCCAGGTTGGCAAGCGTCACCTTGTTCCCCTGTCAGGGTAACCAAAAGGATTCCGACGACTTTTGTGGGACATTGGGGAAGGGTACGTGTAGTCTGATACAGCTGGTTGTCTGGCACATAAAAAACACCTGCCCACTCCTGTGTCCTGTAGTGGCCGGACCATTTCCTGCTCTTCAGAAAAATCCTGAATGAACTCTAGTATTTGCCTTGCCTTTGTACCCGTATGTCCGGGAGCGGGGTATGCAAATACTAGCTGCCAACTTCTCATTGGCTTTTTTTCATAGATCAGAGGTATATTCGGTGCTCAAGAGAGACCCCAAGTGTCGCTTCTCCGACACAACGTCTCGTTCCCTGCATCGGGGTATGGAGGTTACATTCATAACCTAGACGTTAGCGCCATTCATACGCTAATGTGCTCAGGCGATCAAAGCAAATGTACACGCCCCCGACAGTGAGGTTTGATTTAAACACAATTCATTCATTTTTCGGTGCGTTTGTAATGATACACAGGTGATGAAACTCCAGGATATTAAGGAAGAGTTATCATTTTCCTCAGAAGAAGAGCGGGACTTCGATGTATTTTGAAGAGAGACTTGATCCAGCATATAATATTTCAACACTAAAATTGTCTTACAAATGTTAAATTTGTATATTGTTTTGTATGAATGAGTGATAAGGATGGTTTTCACATCATTTTGTAGCAAAAATGCAAAGCTACAACACCCAGTTCTCAAAAGTCTTGTGGACAAATGTTTAGTATGTGTTATATGGCCTTATTTCAATGACTTAAAAAAAATGTTTTTCAAAAAGCACGCATAAACGTTATTTTCTCAGAAATACAAACCTGTACATACATGTTGCTCACATATTATTGTAGCCCAGTTTGTGCTGAATACAGTGTTATCAGACTTTAGCCATTAATGTGTTTTTAAGCAACTGAAAAAAGCACAAATGTCAAGGCATGTCAAAACTTCTCCAGGGCCCAAAACACCCTCAGACCCCAGAGGATTAAAGTTCCCTCCTAAATGTCGCATACCAAATATCCTACACAATGAATACCACTCTATAACAACATAAAACAATGAAATAAACACACAGGGACAGGTTGATGGCCAATTTCACTGGTTTACTATGTGACAATTAAGGGCTACTACTACTTACATACAACTGCAGACTCCTGTAGATAGATTACTTCCTGAGCCTTTCCAGTCAATTTGCACTGCAGTAAAAGAGGCCATACTTCCTTTGGCCACCGGAAACAAGCCGCAATGTGCTCAAAAGCACTAAAGTAAGAATCTACTTCAGTATCTCGGAAAGGAGGTTCTAAAATAATATATTTACTCACATAAAATGTAGTAGGTTGGTCTGAGGAAGATACATTAAACTGGCTGGTACTGGAGCTTGTGCATATTCCAGTTCCAGTTTACGCAGACGAACAGCTGTGTCAGCTTCAATTTCCGACTTACGTACTTCTAAACGAAGCTCCATCTCAGCCTTACGAACCTGGGCCCTCTCTTGAGCCTCCATTTGGAGATGTGCCAAATAGACCTTTAACCTGGCATCTCCTCTGGACTGAGACAAATTAGAGGAGACTGGAGAAAATGGATCAAAACCTGGTAAGTCTTAAATCTTAATTCCACTAACATCCGCCTGCAATGCATCTTCTTCACCATCATAGTCATGCATACTTGCCCCCACAACATCAGATTCAAATCTATCTGCATCATATTGTACTGATTCTTAACTCCACTAGCTTTTCCCAAATTACCAGTTTTAACTGTTTCTTAACAAGACTTCTAGATACAGAAATACCAAAGTGGTCTGTAATAGCCTATAAATCATCCTTACGGCATTTATCAAGTTGTTCAACACTAGGTTTACTAACAAACTGGTTTATATCAAACAATGCCATGATACTACTCAAATTCTGTTCACTGTTTTAACTATTTTCAAGGATTTCAAATGTATCCTGGACGAGCTCCGATTACATGTTATGTCCCTATTAATCTAGGGGTATCAAAGGGACATCAACATAAACCAGAATAGAACCAACTATAACATCCTTGTGCAAATAAACCAGAATAGAACCACCTATAACATCCTTGTGCAAATAAACAGAAAGAAGCTTAAGCAGACCACCAACGAGGCTTGAAGCGTAAGCAGACTTTACTGAGAATAATTAAATGAATTTACATATTCACATACATATGATCCAATAAAAGAAAACACAAAAATGGTGAAAAGGGATCAAGAGTGTTGCCAACAAAAAGAAACTGGTGTTTACTAAACAGTGTTAAGGTCTACATGTTGCAACATGTGCAGGGCCCCTAACCTGTACCCAATTAAAAAATATAACATTTATCCAGAAAGGTCCAAGGACCTTACAAAGTTGAAAGAAGAAAACAAAGCACAGAAAACAAACTGAAAGGCTTGTCAACAAAAACCACAAACAATACAAAACAGGTTCTCTCATTTAACAGCCATCTTGAATTTTATAGACCTAGGTGATCTCAGGTCTCCACATGCGATTGGCTGATCACACAAGACAGGTGGTGATTCGCTGGAACAAATGCAAATGGAGGAACAAATGGGGGGGTAGGCTCCTGCAACAGAAAACAAACAGAGAGAAAACAAAACACATAACACATTGTGTGATTCTCACGTTGCAGCTGAGTGGGCCTGACTCACTGAACATTCATTTGACCGTCCGAGGAAACTTAGCTCCTTTTTTATTCTTTTCGTACTAGTTCCACCTAGTGGCAGGAGTTTGTTTTGTAGAATCACTCCTTTGGGACAGTGTTGTAGATGAATCTGCACGTCCTTTGTGCTTATGCCTCCTATTGGTTGGAGTTTGTTTTGTGGAGTATTTCTTGCAGCACATTGGAGTGATTGAGTCATTTGTTGCACTCATGTAACAGCTGAATGGGCCTGACTCACTGAACATTCGTTTGACTGCCTTGGGAAATTAATTTTTTTTTTGTGCTGGTTCTGCCTATCAGCTGGAGCATGATTTGTGAAGGAGCACACCTTCAGGACAGCTATGTGGATGAATCTACACATTCTTTGTGTTTATTATGTCTATTGGCAGGAGTGTAAAATGTGTAAACATCTTGGTCTTACAGATATTTGGAGTTTTTGTAACCCATCCGTTAGGGACTATAATTTTTTTTTTCATCAGTCCATAAGATTTATGCTAGAATAGATTTTTTGATATATCTAATTCCCTCATGTTATCTGTTGTTGATTGCTCAATTGGAAACATCTTTGTCTCAGGTCACGCCCTGGTGAGTTTAGAGGTGTTGCCACATATTGGTGAAAAGGAAATCATATTTAATGTATCCCTTTTGACAGTCATTCTTTGAGATGGGGGACAAAGCAGGGAAGCTTTTGGCTAAATATATAAAGCAGAGAGAGTCTTTTTCTTACATTCACTCAGTGAAATCTGCTGTTCGTGAAATTTTTACCTCGGCCATTGATATTAATAGTGATTTTAAAGAATTCTATCTTGATCTTTATAGTTTCACATCTTCATCTACTGATGAAGATATTAGAAACTTTGTGAAACCATTAGAACTCCCTAAACTGATGATAATACATTCTCTTGATTCTGAGATAAACTTGGAGGAGCTTGGCAAGGTAATCAAGGCCTTGCCAGCTTAGATCTTATACTACAGAACTGGCTCCATTTTTGTTTGAAGTTTATATGAAATCTTTAAATAATGGAAAGCTTCCACCAACAATACACAAGCCTGGATCAGTCTGATTCTTAAAAAGGACAAAGACAGGGCTCTACGCTAACTTTTTTCCCAAGGAGTACATGTGATCCTAAATGAAAAGATTTAGGAGCACACAAAGAAAATTAGGAGCACAGTGAAAATTAAATACAGAGTTTATTAACAAACAATTTATTACATACATATTTATACTGCGTGTATGAGTGTGTGTGCGTGTATTAAGGGACACACATCTGTGGAACAGCACATACCTCCCAAATCACACATTGAACCCATGCCTACTAAAATCAAAGGATATCAGTTGTCCAGCTGCTTTTGTATGTTGACCGTCTGGCATACTTAGAGGTCAGCCAGCGATCTCTCATTATGTCAGCAATTTGACCGATCATCTCCGCACATTGTCGTATGTGGGATTAATGTAAACTCAGTTTTTGTGGTGGAGTCTGATAAGCGGCCCAAATTTGATGAAAGGTTCTTCTTCTTTCACAATGAAGTATGCAATGTTTATCTTTATTTTCAGCTGCTTCCTCTTCTCCTCCTCAGACTGCAGCACTTGCCTTCTCAAGGCTGCTTACACAGAGCCTGATGTTTCTCCGGTCTCATCCAGAGCACTGGATATGCTGCCGTGAGATGTTTCGCTACACTATCTCTTTTCAGATTAGCAATGGGCATTCTGGCTCTTTTCATAATTGGTGTTAAAACAATTTGAATTAAATTATTAAATGAAATTACACTCTACCTTAACCACAATTTATTTAAAAATGCATTGATTTGTTAAGAAAAATAATACTATTAAACATTTGCATTTAAAGTATAACTTATTGTATATAAACAAAGTCCATATAAATCTAACCATTCAAAACGAATACAGTCTGAACATCATAATAGACAGGGCCACCACTGGCCAAATTGATGCCCTACGCGTGATATGAGGGTGAAGCGATTGTCTGTGTTCCACAACTGCTTTCGGGTCCTTGAATAACGTATAGCGAACGAGTAAGGGCAGCCAGTGGACTTTCTGGTGCCATCCTAGGGTAAGATGGTGCCCCCTTAGGGAGTTGATGCCCTATGCAAACTACGTAGTATGCATGTAGGTAGCAGCAGTAGCCTACTGATAATAGAATAATGCACCATATCAAAGAAAAATTAATAATTTGCAAAACTGCAGCATCCGACAAATTGAAATAAATGTAAAAAAGAAGGATGATATTTCACATGTGCATTTAAAGTATAACTTTTCAATGTATATAAACAAAGTGCATATAAATGTAACAATTCAAATACAATCCGAACGACATATGTTGGCTCCGCCCTCCCTCACGCATCTTTGGTTCATTGGTTGACACTGCGTGTCTGATTGACAGGAACAACAGGTGAGGCTTTTAGTCTGAGCAGACAGTCAGAACTAATGTGCGCGCTTGAGCATTTAGGCCTATATTATTTAATTAGATTTTTTCGTTATTTTTTAATCTTTTGATTATTCATATCTTAATTTTTTTTATATATTTGTATAAATAGATTCTGATATGCAAGCCGGCTCCCAACGTTCACCTACAAGAGCTGACTCGTTCGCAAATGGCCCATCACTATTTCAGATGCGGGTTTCCTGACACGAAGGACGAGGTGCCCACCTGTTTCTGCCCTCTACAATATTTGCAGAACATGACGTTGTTTTCGAACTCTAGCCATGGGAACATTTTGAGACAATTTGCATTGAATCTACATGTTCTCCCTTCACCGGCTACAGTGGACGTTGAAGTGACAGCTGTGGTCACGGTAGCTTTGCTCTCAGCATCCTTAACGTTAGCCGTCTCCGGTAAACCTTGTGAAGAGACTTCGTTAGTTGAACCTTGCGAATCCCCCTCGCCAAAATCCTCTTTCTCCTCATCTCTTTTTCGCTTAAAATAAAATGCGATGTCGCCTATACCGCTACTTTTTTCCATTGTTCACCTTTCTCTCTCTGACTGGACCGCGTCATCACAGAAAACTCAGCTTGTGGAATGTGGGTTTTCACCTGGATGACGTGACGGCAGCCATAGTACGCTCACCACACACCAACTATTGGTGGAGAGGAGAGAGTGCAGTGATAAATCCAAATAATGAATGGGGATTATTAGGAATCCATGATTGATAAGGGCCAATGGGGGGAATTTGGCCTGAACACCTGAGTTACACCACTACACTTTTCGAAGAATTACCGTCCAATTCCCTGATCCAGCTAGATATAAAAATATTGTCAACATTTCTGGCTAACCAATTAAGTAAATTTCAGACATCTCTTATACATATAGATCAGGTGGGGTTTATTCGGGCCGCATCTCTTCTGATAACATTAGGTGTTTCATCAATATTATGTGGTCAGTGGCGAATGATCAGACTCCGGTCGATGCCATATACCTTGACGCAGAAAAGGCGCTTCACATTGTAGAATGGGATTATCGTTTTAAGATTTTGGAAATATGCAAGTTCGGAAATACTTTTATTGGATGGATTAAGTTACTTTATCCCAGTAGGGGGGGTAAAAACAAATTGATTAATTTAAAATTATTTTACTCTGGATGGGGCACCAGGCAGTGTTGCCCTCTTTCACCATTATTGTTCTGTCTTGCCCTGGAACCATTAGCAGCCGCAATAAGAAGACAAGATGATTTTCCAGGGTTGATAGCGGGAGGTGTGGCACATAAGCTTTTGCTTTACGCAGCTGATATTTTATTATTTGTCTCTGACCCCATTAGATCTATGCCTTGCCTCCAAAGAATTATTAATTCCATTTTAAAGTTCTCAGGATACAGAGTCAATTGGTTTAAATTCGTAGCTTTGCCTCTGTCAGCGTTCTGCCCAGTAATGGCTTTCCAGCTGGGCGCCTTTCAGTGGCTCAAACACTAAGTATTAAGAATATGGGCATTTTTATTCCCAGCAAATTTAGAGTTAATTTTCACCCCTTAATAAAAAGGTGTTCGAGCTGTGTGGGCTGGTGGACTTCATTACATTTATCTATGATTGGGAAGGTTAATGTTATTAAAATGAATTGTATTCCAACATGTAACTACCTGCTATGGTCTCTCCCTGTAGATGTTGCCCCTCTCTTATTTCAAGCAATTTGATAGCATAGTGAAGTCCTTTATTTGGAATGGTAAGCATCCTAGATTACATTTTAATAAGTTATATAGGCTGATTGACAAAGGTGTCCTAGGCCTACCCAACATTTTGTTTTATTAATATGAATTCGGTCTCAGACATTTGGCTTATTGGTCACTTCCACCTGAGAGAGCCCCTCCATGGTTTTGTATTGAACAGGAAGTTCTTGCCCATATTTCACCATTGCAAAGACTTTTTATCAAACAAATCTGAGAAGTTACACCGCGTTCTCGCATTGGCACTCGGAATGGACAAAAGTGTCCAGACATTTATTTAAATGTTGCCTCAATCATATGGCTGAACCCTAAATTATGTATTAATAAGTCCCCTTTCTGCTGGACAGAGTGGATTGTGAGGATTTTACTACACTCTGTTACCTATATGAGTGTTGAGATCTTTTGAAAATTTGGTTCAATTTTCAAGGGTCAAGGTGGGGTTGGAGATTGGGGAGGGGTAATTAGTGGGGGTTAAATGTTAAATGTTGATTCAATGTATATATGTTGTATCTTTTCTTTTTTATATGTCCATGAATCAATATAAAATGTTAATTGAGAAAAAAATAATCGATTATTATTATATATTAACACCCAATGTGTCCATCTTATATTACAGTACACAAACCTTCTCGCAACAGACACAGAGAGGAGTATGCCCATGAGATTAAAGCGTAAGAAAGCATACTTTGAAATAATGTTTTGTTCACCCCGCAAACCTACATAAGATAAAATGAATGGACGGATGGATAAATGATCTAGATAGATGGATGGCTGTATGGACTGCCGAGTTTGGCTTTCTGTGTCATTATTTAAAACTGTTTTCATCCAATGACCAATGTAAGTTCATTGTTGTTGCCTTCTTCCCTTACTGCAATATATATTATGTTAATATTGCTTTTGTATCTCCATATATGTGTAATTTCTCCATAAAACTGTTTAACCATGAATAGAACTTAAATGTGATTGGTGGGCAGACATCGGATGTGAAGGAAAACACTTCACTCATTAATTATTTCTCTTTATAGTGAATGCTACAGAATAGGGAGCGATTTCAGACTGTTCTGAAGGGAACTAACCAGTTAATTACAGTCACCTGTGATTGGTCAATGACACGTTGCAGCCGCGTAAAGATCAAACAATTGTATCTTTTGCAGTGTATGCCACAAACAGTCCTTCATGAAAATGCGATTTGATTCTCGTGAACGTGATATACAAGCAGATGTGTCAGCATTTAGCTGCTTGGTGCCACTTTCTATATCCCAAAATGAATAGGGAAATCATGGTTATATACCATGTAACCACATTTACATGCTACAAATAAACTGTTTTTCATTCTATGACCCTGCTCAATTAAAACCTGGAAATTTCATCTGTAATTACTGGTTTCAGATTTCATGATGCATTGTAATTGTTAGGTAGAGAATCTGGAATTGTCAGAGCGAATCATCACACCCCTAGTCTCTATTTGTTGTATTTTGTGTAACCTGTGCGATATCAAGGTAGCTTGCAGATGGATGTTAAGCCAGTCTGCCTGCTCACTAACCTGGGCCCCAGTTAGTCAAATACTATCACTATTAAGACCATGAGCCAAATTATTAGAGAGGAGAACGACAACATCCCTGGAGGAATGTAGTCTGTCTCTCTTTAGTAGGTCAGGTCTACCCCGCAGAACTTGTGTAATTGTCTATAAATCCTATGCTATTATCCCAACACCACTCAAACATCCAGCCATTAGTTCTGACATGAAAAACAATCTTAGAAAATCCACATTTAGCATTAACCAGCACTTTTAAATTTGATCTGATGTTAGTTGCTCTGGCTCCAGGTAAACATTGAATAATAGTGACTCTATTGCCATGTTCTTTACTATACAATCACCTATAACCAAGGCACTTTCAACATGAATCTCAGTTGGTGCATCACTGAGTGGGGTGAACCTGTTGGAAACTCTAGATGTCATCCAAACACCTACCGGCTTCTGTTTCTCACTGACCTCCACTAGCGTTCTGATGCTTGTCTCTGAAGGCGCTTCTGGTGAAGGGGATACTACAGGTTCTCCTCTTAGTCTTGTCCATGTGCTCCCTTGTTTTCCTTGCGTCTATATTCTTTGTGTGTGTGTGTGTGTGTGTGTGTGTGTGTGTGTGTGTGTGTGTGTGTGTGTGTGTGTGCGTGTGTGTTTATTTCAGGTCCTGCATGCTGCATGCTACCATTAGCACATGGTTCCTTGCAAAATCTCAACTGGCATGGCAGCTTGTTACCCATTTCACGTTATTAGCTATTTATTTCCTCCTTATGTGTGGTGTGCCAGATTGCCCTGCTTGTGTGAGTTGTTTTTGTGTCTGATTTTTGTCTGTTTCCAGATCCATGATTTTGCCTGACTCTGACTACATTTCCTGTCTGCCTCATTATCATATTAGTTTGCCTGTCTCTTTTGCTCCACTTGTTTTTGACTGAGCTCTTGACTTTGACTATTTTTACTCCGCCAGCCCCACTGGACTTGGTTGCATCTCATCCTCTCTCTCTCTCTCCCGGTGTCTCTCTCAACTGCAGCTCTCATTGCGGCTTTATCCCCCCCCGCCAACACCGCAATCACAAACTGCTGGCTGAGATAATTCGCTCCAGGTGTCCATCCCGGCCTCACTCTGCACAGTTGTTGCTCGGTCGACCCCGCTCTCCACATACCCCAATCACTGACTCAGGCCGGGGAGCTCTCTGGGCTGTGCCTTACTTCCCCCCAATTCTGGAGAGCAGCCACTGCCCTTTTCGGCCAACCAAGCGCTGGATGTTTTTCCCTGCTTCTGTGAAACAGGAACAGCTCTAGGGGAAGGAGAGGAGAGAGGGAGGAGCGAGAGAAGGAGAGAGCAATTGAGAAAGAGAGAGAGAGAAAAAAAACCTCATCGGCTCCCGAACATGTCGCCCACCTGTTCCTCAGCCAGCTGGAACACATCCGTCAGCGATGCCAGGTGATGGCACTGGATTCACTCAGCCATCCCTTTCGGTAGCCTGATGATGAACCGCATCAGTATCACCAAACTGTATATCCTCGTCGTTGTGTTCTTGAGGCAGCAGCGAGGTCTCCAAGACAGCATGGTCATCTTTCAAAGTCCCGGGTTTCGGCACCAGGGTAACAAAGTGAACTCTCTGAAGGAGGCGGGAGCTAGTCATACATACAACATAAGGCACTTTATTGTCAGCAATTTTCAGTATAACAAAGGCATTCAAAACCACTGCTTTTCAGCAGCATGAACACACATTAACTGGGAGCTTTTCAGCTCAACCTAGATACACAGCTTCGTTACATCTCTCTCTCTTTCTCTCTGTGCCTCTCTCGACTGCAGCCCTCATTGCGGCTTTATCCCCCACCCGCCAACACTGCATTCACCAACAGCTGGGCGAGATAATTCCCTGCAGGTGTCCATCGTGGCCTTGTTCCACACAGTTGTCTCTTGGCCCACCCTGCTGTTGCTTGGCCCACCCTGCTCTCCACAAGTGTTTTTTTTTTACATTTGGTCAATTCATGCATTTGTACTGATTGGACAGCTATTTGATCACTCTTACCACCCTAGCACTTATACAAGACATGACTCAATAATGTGTTAACGCATGTTGTTGTTCAGGCCACATATTGTTTCGGTAGCCTGAAGAGCAGAAATCTGAGGGAGATGATGCTGGTGGGCACTTATAAGGCACTGAATACATTGCGCCTAAGTAGGCTGCACTAAGTAGGGCTGGGCAATAAAACAATCTCTATATTTATTGCGATAACAAATCCACAATAATGATAATAAGCTTTTGAATAATTTTTTATATTTAGCTTACATTCTATATTTAGACGACCAGGCACGTGTCACTAAAAAACGCAAGCAGTTTGGCTTTCTAAGACTGTATGTAGTTGCTTACATTTGCTGCCTTGCTAGATTAGGCTATACCACGGTCCGACATGAAGACTTTGTGACGATGGTTGCACCTTCTCATCGTATCTAGTGAGCAGGGCAACAAAACAACAGTGTACACCAGCTTTGATTTTTCTGCGCTGTATTGTTGAATAATTTTCTCTAACACCGAACACGCTCCATTTATGCCCTGTCCTAAGCGCCAGGGGCATGGACTGCACTGGCATGCAGAGGAGGGAGAAAGCTGCTGGCAATGTGCAGTAGATCCACCAGGAAAGCTCTCTTTTAGAGGTGAGTGGAACAGAGTGAGGTTTCAGCTCGCTGAACACACACAACCGTTCGGCTCCGAAGAAAGAATCTGACTGAACAGATGCACGATCCCAGCCATTGGCCTTTTTCATATTCAGAGATATCCGAAGCTCCCGAAAGAAGTCCCTTGTGTCACTACAATCGACACATCGTCGAGTTAATGAAGTGCACACAGACAGCCGTCTGACCTCAACAATAACAACAGCAGACTGCTTCAAAACAACACAATATATTTATATATTACATGTTTGTGTGATCTCAAATAATAATTAAATATATAATGATTAAACAATTTTGAAAAGGTATGTTAAATAAATAATGATATATTTTAAACATAATAATTTATAGAATTAATATGCATTATAATATTGTGGCAGACAAGTAAAGCATTGATCAGACGACACAAAGAGTGGCATTAGAAGGAAATATATTGTTTATTTCAATATGATTTAACATAACCCTATCATTGGCCTACAGTCCACAGCCATCCATTATGCATTTGAATTCATCAATCTCTCCGAAATAAAAGTATCCACAGTTTTTCTGAATATCTACTGGGCAGCGCCATGATGATTCTAATTGCCTGTTTTCAGTGTCTGGTCTCAAGAAGTAATGTTAAAACTTCTGAAATGAATGATCCAGATGGAGACAACCATTTACATATTAGTTATTTACACATATTAGTTACACTGTCATAAACAGATCATCCTGACTCTAAAGTACTAGACAACACTTTGGACCCTTTTTTATGTCGATCTTTACAAATGTGATACTTTACACATCACATGGTCCACTAAGTACATGCTAATGCTAGTGAAAACACTGAAGACTGGAAATTGAAAACAGGCGTCCTATTTCATGTAACTCTTGCGTTTGCATGTGTTTTTACGTTTGACGACCGATCAGAATCTGACATTGCTGGTTCAAACCAAATGATGACTTAGTAATTCAAAACATTTCACTTCAGAAATAGTGTCACGGTCTGTGCTGTTTCTAACAAGTTATTGGATAAACAAGGATGGATGTGTGTGTGTTTGTGTGAGTGAGTATATCTCCACACTGTAAGAGATCCAAAATAGAGACGGATCCTCACCAAATACAGACTCAGTGATCACAGTATGGCCATAGAAAAAGGCCAACACAGAAAAAGAAGGTTTCCAAAGGAAGAACGAGTCTGTGCTCACTGTAACATGGGTGAGGTTGAGACAGAGACTCACTTTCTCCTTCACTGTGAGAAATTTACAGATCTTTATGAATTTTATTAATTACCTGGCACCTTATTTTAATTACATTTTTATTGTTATTTGTTACTATTTTATTATTATTATTTGTCTTAATTATCTGTTTTGTGTATTAATGCTTTGGCAATATTGTATGTAAACACAATCATGCCAATAAAGTACTTTAAAATGATATTGAGAGAGAGAGAGAGAGAGAGAGAGAGAGAGAGAGAGAGAGAGAGAGACGGAGGATGTGCAATCACCTGTTGCCACTCCCAAGCAGAGATGCTGTCAGCTTCCTGAAGATCAGATTTCTCAGTGATAAAATAGCATCCAACGGGGTATTTCTCCCTATTTCGAGGTAGCCGGTGCACAAGAGTCGATCACTATAGAAACCGGAATGTCCTCCACCATTTTAAACAGCACCCATTGTGTAATTAATCAATCTGTTGTGTCTCTCAGCTGTGATGAGCCCTAATGCTGAAGTTGTTAGTTTAAAGCCATTTAAAGCTATTTCCTAGTAAGTGTAGTAAGCGATAACGAAGAGCTGTTGTATGTATGTTCACCTCACCTAACTGGCACATATTACACACAAATATTATCTTTTGCCACCACCTACTGGCTAACATATGTAATGTAAAAAAAAAATATTACAAACCATAGCTCTTAACAGATCTGCACTACTCTTACACTTTAGCTTAGAACAGCATGAACACAAGCGGAGTGACACACACAGTGAAGCGTCCGAGTGCTGATGGTGTAAGACCATCAGTGCTCATGGAATGTCTCTCGTCCAATCAGATTCGAGGACTGGAACTAACTGTTGTGTATATATTTATATGACCTGCTTTAGAAGTCTTTTTGTTTTCATGTTACAATATACCCATTCATGAAGTTAAATGATGTCCTTTTTATAACATGACACGCTTGGTTTATGTTGTCAAATGGTGAAACCTCATGAACATGTGGTTTTAAAATCATTAATTAATTTGTGATATTCATTAAATACTTTTCACACTGAAAAATGTGATTGAAAAGGTTTTTGAAAATAATTATTATGATTTGTGCACTCACATATATTGTTCTTTACTTGGTTTTCTCACTTCATGGAAGTGTGTGACATTAGTACATACTGTATGTCCTGTTATCACTTGAGTCATAGAAGGGTAGAATACTGTGCAGCCTTGAGGTCATAATTGTTTAAAAAATTTTATATTACATTCACTGTCAAAGGAAAGTTATGCTGATATTGAAATATGTTATAAAAAGTGTTTTCATTTCTATTTCTAAATACAGCATTGATCCAAGTTAACATATCTTTCCATATCAGATCTAATCATAGTGTTCTGGAAAATGTACTCATTCAATCTTCATGACAAGATGTCGAATTACAATGAGGACTATAAACAGTGATAAAAAGTGTTCCAAAATTTCTTGCATACCCTGCCCACGGACATACGGGTATAAAAGCGGGGAAATTCGTCAAGTTTATTTAGGATTTATCTGAGGAGCAGGAAATGGTCCGGCCCCCAGTGGGATCTCCTGGGAGAAAAAGCGCACGTTTTTAACTCAGCCGAGGGAAAGGGTGCTAGGCGCAAGCAGTCCACCCGGTCAATCCGTCAGCATGTTACCGAGTTCTACCGGTTCGGACCTGAAAAAACACGGGACAAATCTCACTCTACTCAGAGATTTTAAAATCTCGCAAGGGTATTAGTTAGGTGTTGCCCAACCCGCTGCTCTGCATATGTCTGACAGGGAGATGCCTCTGGCCAGTGCCCGTGAGGAAGCAACACTCCTTGTCGAGTGTGCTCGGACCCGCAACGGGAGTGGCACGGCCTGGGTGTGATAAGCTAATGTAATGGTGTCAACTACCCAGTGGGAAGGCCTCTGTTGGGAGACAGCGTTCCCTTTCTGCTGTCCACCAAGGCAGACAAAGAGCTGCTCAGAACATCTAGAGCTCTGCGTGCTGTCCAAGTAGGTACGCAAAGCACGTACTGGACACAGCAACGAAGGGCTGAGCCTGCCTCCTCCCAGGGCAGCTTTGCTTGCAGGTTCACTACCTGCTCTCTAAAGGTCGTGGTAGGAACCTTGGGCACGTAGCACGGGCACGGTCTTAGGATCACATATGTGTCTGTCGGACCAAGCTCCAAGCAAGTGTCGCTGACAGAGAACGCTTGCAGGTCCCCGACCCTCTTGATGGGAGGCGAGCACAATCAGCAGGGCAGTCTTTAGAGAGAGGGCCCTGAGTCCAACTGATTCTAGCGGCTCGAAGGGGGGTCTCTGAAGGCCCGCCAGGACCTATCCCAGGAGATCCCAGGAGGGGAACAGGCTTGGCCGGGAAGGATTTAACCTCAGGGCGCCTCTTAGGAACCTGATGATTAAGTCATGCTTACCCAGAGACTTGCCATCTACTGCGTCGTGGTGGGCCGTGATAGCAGCAACGTACACCTTCAAGGTGGAAGGGGACAGCCTCCCCTCCAGCCTCTCCTGCAGAAATAAGAGCACTGACCTAACTGCATGCCTCTGTGGGTCTTCAGCCCGGGAAGAGCACCAATTTGCGAACAAGCGCCACTTCAGGGTGTAAAGTTGCCTGGTAGAGGGGGCTCTGGCTTGGTTGATCGTGTCTACGACAGCAAATGGTAGACCAGCACGATCTTCTGCGTCCCGTCCAGGGGCCAGAAGTTGAGGATCCAGAGGTCTGGGTGCAGATGCCAGAGCGTGCCCCATCCCTGAGAAAGAAGGTCTTTCCTCAGCGGAATTCGCCAGGGAGGGGCTGTCGCGAGGAGCATGAGGTCCGAGAACCAGGACCGGGTGGGCAAGTAGGGAGCCAGGGTGACTTTTTCCTCGTCCTCCCTGATCTTGCACAGCACCTGTGCATGAAGGCTCACTGGGGGAGATGCGTACTTGCACAGCCCTGAGGGCCAGCTGTGTGCCAGTGCGTCTGCCCTGAGGGGAGCCTCTGTTTGGGCATACCAGAGCGGGCATTGGTAGGTCTCTCGAGAGGCAAACAGGTCTACCTGGGCCTTGCTGAATCGTTCCCAAATCAGCTGGACCGACTGGGGGTGAAGCCTCCACTCTCCACTGGGCAAGCGTTGTCGCAACAGCACGTCCGCTACCACAATGAGGTTGCCGGGGATGTGAATGGCGCGCTGCGACTTGAGTCGCTGCTGGCTCCAAAGGATAGTAACTCTTAGGAGTGGGCCAGAATGAGCCAGTCATCGAGGTAATTGAGTATGCGAATGCCGGCTTCTCAGAGTGGGGCAAGGGCTGGGGGTCCACGTCCAGCGTGCCGGGAATGTTGAGGTGTGGCGGCAGAGTGCCATGAAAACGGCATTTGCGGGCCAGGTGACCCAGAAAGAGGAAATTGCTCTATTATTGAAAAAAGTGCAAAAAATACCTTTAACTGAAGGTTCTCTTCCCGGCCCTCCACCGGGGGATGGAGTGGTCGGTTTACCAACTCCGGAGCAAACGTCTTGATCTCTGGGTTGTCTGTCTCAGGAGTCCTCGAAGGGGTACGTGAGATGGGGGGCATGCGCTTCCTGCGGGGTGCTCGACACTGGGCCTGAGAGCTGGGCCCACTCTTGGTTGAGGTGGTCCACCCTCGCACTCGCAGTACCCGGGAAAGCATAGAGGACCTCTGTGCATCAGGCTCAGACTGGGCGAGCAGACACGAGGGTGGCGGCCCAGGCGAGTCATCAGCATCAGACGCCGTTGTAACGCTCTCCGATGCAGCGGCGATGTCTTCATCCAATTCCGGGAGCTCAAGGGACGGCCTTGAAGTGGGCAGCCCCCAAATCGCCTTCATCGCCCACGGCGCCTGCCCCAATCCCGTAGGAAAGAGGTGAGGCACGGGGGCTGAAGTGGCTTTCAAAAGAAAGAAAAAAGAAAGAAAGAAAGCCGCGACCGCAATGCTGACCATTCATAGAACGCTGCCTGCGTGTGATCGCAGCCCAGACACGCGCGGCAGTTTTTATGACCGTCAGAGGTGGGGAGAAATTAACCGCATCCAGAAACATCCAGATAAAGACACGTCCTGAAAAGGACGTTCAACGCCAGCTGTGTATTTGCTTTTTTTTTTAAATAAACTAACTCTTTTAGAGAAAATAACTCTTTTGACTACGCTGTCGAAGCACCCAGGGGCACGCTTTTATATCCGTATTTCCGGGGGCGGGGTATGCAAATACTGTCTGCCAACTTCTCATTGGCCTTTTTTCATAGATCAGAGGTATATTCGGCACTCAAGAGAGACCCCTAGTGTCGCTTCTTCGACACAGCATCGAAGTGATTGACAGACGGGGAACTAATATTTAATAATATTTATTTTTTACAGTATTTAGAATATGCATCCTGTGAGAACTGGACACATTGACGAACTCAATACAAAATAGATTGCTGTCAACTGTAAGCTTGTTCAATAAAATTTGAATAAAACAAACAATATATTGAGTTCTTAAGCCACTTTTTTATTTTGTAATCAATGCTTTATTTTTCTGCCATAATAATAAAATGTATTTCAAACTGAATTTCTATCCATTATTATATGCCCTACATACTGTATTATATTTATGATTATTTGAATTATTATGCAGTATTTAAATAAATAATCTTTATTTGGGTGCCTTTCTCAGCAAATAATGATATATGTGATTAATTCAAATAATTAATCTACATGTCGTAATTAATTAGATAAAAGCAATATCACATAAACAAGACCACAATTGCGAGAGTGATATTTCTTTTATACAACAGTTCAACAAACAAGTAAATAAATAACTTTTCATAGGTGTGTGCCCACCCTTGGAGACAGGCCTGGTTAGTTAATGGAGAACACTTAACCTTTTATTTATTGAACTGCTGGACATCCTCCCAGTAATGCATTACAATAATCTAGCCTTGAGACATCAGCAACAGAGAGCATGTGCTGTAATTTAGCAATATTTCTTAGGTGAAAAATGCTGTTTTACAAACATTGGAAATGTGATATTCAAAGGACAGATTGGTATCAAATATAACACCTAAGTTCTTTGCTGAAGAAGACTATGTAGTAGTATATCCATCAAGAGTAAAATTATATTTTAGCGGCTTATTTTTAGTGGTTTTTATTCCAATGATTAAAGACTGTCAGAATTGTGTAGAAGATAATTTCAATCCAGTCTTTGAAATATTAAGTTGGGTATCGTTGAAGTAACAGTGAAAACTAATTCCTTAACCCTAACCCTAACCTTAACTTATAAAGAGAAAAGCTGAGGCCCTAAAACTGATCCCTCCATACTTAACTTTATTTTGACTGTTGATCTAACAGTTCCTCATTTACACAGACAAAGTGATAGCGGTCTGATAAATAAGACTTAAACCAAGCTAAGGCTATTGGTTTAACTATTTCTCAGCTGTAGTGTAGAAATAATCATGGAGTGAGCTCACTGACTGACAGCATAGACTCAGAATAACAACTCGACTCGCTCTTAACCCATAAAACACTGAACAACTTTTGGACATTGGTTCGGCAATTACACACCAAAAACTGGACTTCAAATTCCTCAACGCCGACCCGCTGTTTACAAACACACCAGCGGAGCCCTTTGTCTGGGCTGCCCGGCCGCGGAAACGCAGAAGGAAAAGGGGAAAAAGAGCGTTCTCATCAGAGTAAGACGTCGCACAAATAGACCCCCGCTACCCAGTATACTACTGGCAAATGTTCAGTCTCTGGACAACAAGATCTGCAAGCTGAGAGCACGGATCTCTTTCCAACGAGAGACGAGGGATTGCTGCATTATCTGCCTTAGAGAAACCTGGCTGGCTGCGGAGATTCCAGACTCGGCCATCGAACCCGCGGGGTTCTCCGCGCACCGAGCGGACAGAGTGAAAGACCTCTTAGGTAAAAGCAGAGGTGCTGGTGTATTTTTTATGATCAACAAATCATGGTGTGATCAGAGGAAC
This sequence comes from Xyrauchen texanus, assembly GCF_025860055.1. Lineage (NCBI taxonomy): Eukaryota > Metazoa > Chordata > Actinopteri > Cypriniformes > Catostomidae > Xyrauchen > Xyrauchen texanus. The sequence continues at coordinate 43,335,619 of NC_068298.1, read as the reverse complement.
GTACATTTTATCAAGTCTTTCTGCTCTCCTGACCTGGAATATCTCATGCTTCTGTGTCGACCATTCTGGCTCCCGAGGGAATTCACAGCGGTCATTATCACGACGGTGGTAGGTCTGATCACTGACAATGATGAAACAGCCTACAGAGAGGAGGTGCACACTCTGACACGCTGGTGTCAGGAGCACAACGACCCAGAGATCGAGACGTTTGCTCCGGAGTTGGTAAACCGACCACTCCATCCCCCGGTGGAGGGCCGGGAAGATAACCTTCAGTTAAAGAACACAGCCCCATCACCATTAATGGAGCACCGATGGAGAGAGTCAGCAGTTTCAAGTTCCTCGGTGTCCACATTACTGAGGAACTCACATGGTCCGTCCACACTGAGGCCGTTGTGAAGAAGGATCACCAGCGCCTCTTCTTCCTGAGACGGCTGAGGAAGTTTGGAATTAACCACCACATCCTCACACGGTTCTACACCAGCACTGTAGAGAGCATCATGACTGGCTGCATCACCGCCTGGTACGGCAATAGCACCACCCACAACCGCAAAGACCTCTAAAGGGTGGTGCGAACTACCAGAAACATCATCGGAGGTGAGCTTCCCTCCCTCCAGGACATCTATACCAGACGGTGTGTGAAAAAAGCTTGGAGGATCATCAGAGACTCCAGCCACCCGAGTCATGGGCTGCTCTCACTGCTACCATCAGGCAGGCGGTATCACAGCATCAGGACCTGCACCAGCCGACTACATGATAGCTTCTTCCCTCAAGCAATCAGACTTTTGAACACTTGATCTCTCACGATCAACAGTCAGCACTGCACTTTATTAATTATCATTTTGGATCACACACTGTCAAATATATTATCCCCAATTAAACTACTGTATATATATTTTATATACCCTTACCCTTATTTTTTATTTTTATTGTATGTGTATTGTGCATATTGTTTACTGTACATTGTATATTGTGTTGTGTAAGTATGTGTACATTTGTTATGTAAATTGTGTTGTGTAAATATGTTGTTTATTGTAATCAGTTCTGCTATGTTATTCGGAACTGCACACAAGACTTTCACCTTCTGTTGCACTTGTGTACACAGTAGTGTGACAATAAAGTGATTTGATTTGACTGAAAGTTGTTATTTTGCTAGCTGAAATATTTTGTCACAGAGATGAATAAAACTCCCCACATCTAGCTTTTTACACTGCTATCACAAGTGGAGTGATACAAACAGTAAAGCATCTCAGTCCTGCTGGTGTCCTATAACAGGAACGCCTGATATATAGCATGTTTACTGTGTTTATTTAGAGTCCCATAGACACCCTACCCCTACACCTCACCCTCCCTTACAAAAATGTTACATTACATTTTACTATAGTAACCATAGTATCACCATGGTATTTTTGTTGTAAAATCATAAAAAACACAAAATTAAACATGGTTACTCTATTAACTCCATATTACTTTAGTAACCATAATAGTACCACATAATTAAAATAGTTTTTATTTATTATTATAGTAAAGTGTAGTAGTGTTTTTTTTCTCCCATTTTCTCCTTAATTTGGAATGCCCAATTCCCATTGTGCTTTAAGTCCTCGTGCTGGCGTAGTGACTTGCCACAATCCGGGTAGTGGAGGATGAATCTCAGTTGCCTCCGTGCCTGAGGCCGTCAATCCGCACATCTTATCACGTGGCTTGTTGAGCACGTTACCACGGAGAAATAGCGCTTGAGGATGCTCACACTATTCTCCGTGGAATCCACGCACAACACACCAAGTGCCCCACCGAGAGCGAGAACCACATAATAGCGACCACGAGGAGGTTACTCCATGTGACCCTACCCTCCCTAGCAACCAGGACAATTGGTTGCTTAGGAGACCTGGCTGGAGTCACTCAGCACGCCCTGGATTCGAACTTGTGACTCCAGGGGTGGTAGTCAGCGTCTTTACTTGCTGAGCTACCCAGGCCCCTAAACGGTAGTAGTGTTAAAGGAAATATTGAGAGGGGAGACAAGAATAAGGACGGTGAACAATAGGACAGGCGGAATGGAATCCAACCCAGGTTGAACGCACGTCAAAATGCTCAGCACAGCCACCACACTGTCATTACACCCCAAGCCATTGCAGAAACACTAGGGGTGCAGTTCTCTTCAATTTCTGTTTCCACCAGACTATTGGAGTGCAAAAATTCACTCCAAAAAATATAGGACATATGTTTAATAGTGAATTGTATTATTTTAGCTTAATTTTAATGGACTATCACGTGTCAAACACCACAAACATTATCAGGAGATTTGTTGAGTTGAAACTGTAGTAACTGGAGCTGTTCGTTTGTGGAGATTGACAGTCACAAAAGTGTTTTACGGATAAGTTTCACCTCTATGTCAACAATGCCATCCATAAGCAATCCATTGCAAAGGAAACTACAAGCTTTCATCAGATTGGCTGAATGAAACAACTTCCAGCAGTGCACAGATTTTTATCAGTCTGCCAACCATATGAATTTATATTATGAGCGCTTGTGAGGAAGAACTAATCCCTTCATAGTATTTACAGTTTTGTTTGAGGCAATAAAAAGGTAAAACTTATTCCCATAGAGACCAACTGTAACGGGAGCCAGCTGGTACGTGATAGCTGTGCAGAATGTGTAAACCTCACTCACTTGACTTTAAGAAGTGCTCTAGCAACTGACGCTAGCGGCAGTAGCCTTTAGCCACCTCGTTATCATGCCCGCCACCCATACCGCAGTAATGCCGGTTCGAATCCTAAGTGGGAAGTTTATGCCGAGAGTAAGATACAGACATAAAAAATCTTGCTAGGTTAGACTAGCTCTCATCCATGCAGCAGGAATCATGGCACGATTAGCAGTGTCCAGACTTAATGTCATTAACACATTAGCACAGCTGATAACATTCCAGAAAAGTTCCCCATTTGTGGTCACAGCCAGAATGAACAACAGCACAGGGTAGTAAACCAGCAGCTCCCTGAAAGTGACAGATCTGAGCTAAACATCCTGATGAATGTTGCTGTCATTTAATTGTTTTTCCTTTTGTAAAGTGTACGGCTGTGACTTTGTCAATGGTCATCGTCTAGTTGTGCTGCTGCCAGAGCCGTCACTGTCAGGCCTCACATGGCGCCAGTGCGGTGAGTGCAGCAAATACCAGCAGAGTTTGAGCATGGCACACAGTGTCATGTGCGGCCACTTCAACAGATGGAGCTGAACCACTCGGCGGGACAAACAGGTCACTTCCCACAGCTGGAGTAGAAATACATCTGGGACATATGAACAAAATAATGAACAAAAAACAGCAAGTAGGACTTCAGCTTGCAAAAAGCCAGAATTATAATGTATGATTGTGTAATGTGAGCAGTTTAAATAAGCAAAGATTTATGACAGTCATTTGTAATAGTGATATGTGTTACCCAGAGAGGATACCTGCAGTGTTTTTCTTTCTTTTATTAAATAAATCTGGAGAAGAGCATGTTTTGGATTAAACCGTGTCAGTCATCATTCCCAAATGAACATATAATATCTGCAACGGCACCTACATTTACTAAATTAAAGCTAATAACGGAACGTTACATAATTTATGTATTGATTCAAGTCAGAGTAAAAGCGATAGAAAATAAACAGTTCATATCATCAAAATGAGTATGTTATAAGATGTTATACCACGGGCTGTTTATATACTCGATTCTGATTGGCTGGAAGGTGTGCAGTAAAACCGTTTAATGCACAGGTAGTACCAGTCAGTTTGATTACAGTTCGAAATTAATCCGCTACTATAATCATTGGTAACCATAGTAACAGTTACACTTGCAAACAGAGTGAGAGAAACATATGAAAACGTTTATTTAGGTAGGCTAAATGGATGATATTTGCATATCGTTTAATTTGTATGGTGAATATGGCAATTTTGAGAAATGGGCCCAGGCACAAGACGAAATAGAAGACTTGGAGAAGACGTTGAATGACAAAAAGCGGCACAAAGAATTAACACCGATAGAGCTAGATAAGATCGAAGACGACAAAGATGAGGTCAATACTGAAAAAGACAACTAAATGGGCAGTTAACACTTTCAGTGACTTTTTAGCCAAAGACAGAAAAATTTTGATTTCGAGACCTGCTCTGCTTCTCTTTTAAATGAGACATTGCGGGAGTTTTATGCCTCTGTTCAGTCTACCGCTGGACGCGAATACAGTGTTGCAAGTTTGATGTGTCTCAGAGCAGGTATAAACCGTCACATTACAAAATACAACATCGTAAGTGATAAAGACTTCAAGTCAAGCAATGTCATCTTTAAATCAGTTTTAAAGCGCTACAGAAAAAATGGAAAAGACACCAGCATTCATCATCCGCGTATTACTGAGTCTGACTTGGAGAAAATTAGAAATGCACCTGCACTCTCCCCTTTCACACCCACAGGACTTGTAAAAAAAAGTTTGGTTTGACATACAGCTGTGTTTTGCACGGAAGGGAAGAGAAGGAAACCGTAACCTATCAAAAGAGTCTTTCGTTCTCCGGCAAGACGAGAATGGGAAAGAGTACCTGACCCTGGCGCATAACCCAGAGACAAAAAACCACAAGGATCCCACCGCATCGGATAGAGAAAATTTACGAGGATTTATGTTTGCGAGCCCGGCGACCCACTTTGTCCCATGGACAGCTTTAAAAAATATCTGTCAAAGTGTCCAGAAAATACCGGAGCGTTCTATTTGCATCCGAGACGCATCCCTCTGTGCAAACTCGAGAGCACCGAAATGTGGTTCACCAGGGAGCCGATGGGGCTCAACTACCTTGGCAATATGCTAAAAAGTATTTGTGAAGAGGCTGGTAATAGATATTTCGTTTTTGCCCATAAATTTAAACTGTGTTTATATTATTTTCCAAATCTAAATTGTATACTTTAAATTGTTGTTGTTCAGGTGGAAGGTATCTCACAAATGTACACAAACCATAGTTTGCGTAGCACTGCCGTTGGACGACTCTCTGATGCAGGACTAGAAAGTCGCCAGATCGTGTCAGTGACAGGCCACCGATGCGAGGCGAGTTTGCGGTCATATTGGGCCCCATCTTTGTCAGAGAGGAGGGAATGGAGTGACATACTGACATCTAGAACCTCAACAAGCAAAGCGAAACATAATTTCACCTCCAAGCCTAAAACTGAAATAACCTTACCCTTTTCCATGTCTAACAATCCCCTATCAAAATTTCCAACTGTTTGATTTTTTTGTTTTCATTTAATTTAATGCATTTCAATAAATTTAATGTGTCTTTATATAGCCTAATCGTGGTTAGAGACACCGGTTTTATTTCACACTCTACATAATTCATTTAAAAAATGACATGATTATTTCAAATAAAGATTGCCTTGTCATTTAAATAAATGTGATAATTCATTCAAATAAAAGCAATCCGATGGCTCTACTTTATTTAAAGTGGACGGAGTGCTAGAACTAACGAGCCGTAACTTAAGAAAATAACCGTCATTTTTACACGTCTGTTAAAAAATTACATTATTTTTACAAAATTAACATCAGTTAGAGCTTTAACTTATTTTTAACTTGGCAAATAACCGTGGTATAAGCGGGATAATCCACGGCTAGCCATGCATTAAAGGATGTAAATGCACGACGTAGAGGCAACGGTTCTTCGCCTCTACGTCGTGCATTAAAATCCTTTAATGCATGGCTAGCCGTGGATTATCCCTTACTTATAAACAGCTCTGTTCACTTACGCTAATGTTATTAGATGTGTAATTGCTATTAAAAAAAAGTTTTTCTCTTTTCGTTTGCCTTGATTCTGATTCACAGTCTACACAGTTATTAATTCAATTATTGAGTAATTTAATCATTTCATTTGCTTCTTGTATCAATGCAGTACTTTCCAGGCCAACTGAAAAAAAAGCCTGTTAGCCCTTTCTCCTGGATGTTCTGTCACTCCATCCAATCAGATTAGAGTTTACCAGATGGAGAAAGTGTATTACAGTTTTGTGTGTGATATGCATCAAATGGTCAGTGAACAGGCTGTGGGTAACAGGGGCATGCAGTATGAAGATGAAACTTATGGGTGGGTTACATCACATGACTTTTAAATTCCAAACAGATTTTAAAATACTTGGCATCACAAACTTATTTACTGTAAATTATAATAATTCCTTACATTAATATAGTGCTTTTCTAGGCACTCAAATCGCTTTACATAGTATAAGGGGAACCACCACCAGTGTGCAGCATCCACCTGAATGATGCGACGGCAGCCATAGTACGCCAGAACACTCACCACACACTAGCTATTGGTGGAGAGTAGAGTAGAGTGATGTTGCCAATTCAGGGATGGAGATTATTAGGGGGCCATGATATATAAGGGCCAGTGAGGGGAATTTGTCCAGGACACCGGGGCTATACCCCTACTCTTTACGAGACCTGCCCTGTTTTTAATGACCACAGAGAGAGTCAGGACCTTGGTTTAACGTCTCATCTGAAAAAGGTGCTTTTTTACAGTATAGTGTACCTATCACTATATAGGTGCATTAAGTCAAGTCAATTTAATTTGTATAGCGCCTTTCACAACACATCGTTTCAAAGCAGCTTTACAGAAGATCAGGCATTAACAAACTGTAATGTCTATAATGTCGATGAATCAAGTCTGCCAAATGCATAAATGTAAATGTAAATGAATCATCATTGTGCAATTAGATAAAATACGATTGTTAATCATGTTTAAAAATAAGTAATTAAATAATAGTTGTATTAATAACTCCAGTGAGCAAGCTGTAGGCGACTGTGGCAAGGAACACAAAACTCCATAAGATGTGGATTAATGGAGAAAAATAACCTTGGGAGAAACCAGACTCACTGTGGGGGCCAGTTCCCCTCTGGCTAACATCATGAATATAATGTAAATATTACTTATGTGTAGTTAAAGCCATGGTTTAAAATCATTAAACTAAGTAAGTGTTAAGGGTCAGCGTTTAAACACTCTATTTTGTTTGAACTGTAAGTTTAATGACTAATGTCTTTGAAGTCCATCCTGGATTAATTGCAGAAGTTCACATAGATGCAATTGTCCTTGTTAATTGGCTGATGAAGCTTTTGTTATCAATTGTTAGTCTAAGCATTCCATTTCAAGATCGTAGTCCATCAATAGACCGAGGTGATGCAGGCAGAGATCAGGGATGTGAAACGCAGTTCAACCTGGCTGGTAATTTCGGTGAGGTTTTGTGTGGTCCATCCTAAATCCAAGGTTCAGACATTACACCAAACACCTGGGGTTCACACACTACCTGATTTTCAAGTCAATCCAATCCTGTCACAAACTCATGTGGAACACACACCCTCCCGTTCTAGAAGTTGCATGACAGATGTAAACAAACATGGGTAAAGAATGGCTGTTGTTATTGTTGCTGCTGTAACTCTGTGCTCCGAATCATGAAAGACACAGGCCAAATGCATTTGAGTGCAGTCTTGGGTGGGAAGACGCGGCCAGTGTGGCCTCTAGATACTGCAACATGAGGAAAGTGGTGTTTAAAGTTAATCTTCACTTGAGTACTTGTTCACCATCTTCATTTCTTGAGCTTTGTGGACCTGCATGTTTGATTTTCATTGGCTGCTCACCTTATGAGTTCAGATTTGAGTCGTGGAGCACCATTAACTATGAGATTTCCTCTGAAGTCATGGATAGTTGGCTCAAACATATTTGATATTCTCCGACTAGATGGAAATACAGTTGAAGGGTAAGAAAATGAAGTCATTACCCATAATAGACTACACTATTTTCTCTCAAACCTGCCAAGTCCTACTGGCCCAAAATCTGCAGACTGGAGCTATCATGCAGCAACTCAGCCCAAATGAAAATGTAGTATAAAATCATCATTAAAGTTAATGTAATCCAGCCTTAAAGTGACTCTTGCCTTTTTTAGCAGCCTGATCCACCAGCAACAATATATATTTGCTCAGAAACTTACAGTTAGATTGAAACAATTCATTATGTGCTGAAATGTAACTAAAAACTTGACATTTGGCTTTTACATGGGAAGCAGCACTCCGTATAGTAGTCTCGTTCACAGTTAGACTGAACTGTAACTGGGTCATGAAAATATGCTTCCTTCAGGTTGACACTCACAAACCAGTCTTTGCTTGTCACTGACCAAAGAACGTCGTCTGTGCGCAACATCCGAAAGCAAAGAGTTTTCATGAACAAGTTCAGACACCTTAAATCTAGAACTGGGCAGAAACCACCGTCCTTCTTCGGAGTCAAGAAGCAAGTAGAATAGAAACCGTCCTTCTGACAAATCTCGATCGCTTGACGAGCACCGATGCTGTTGCATGTGTTGAGTGTTGTTAAACACACCACTGTGTTTTGAGCAGAGAGGGTTTGGATGTTTACCCCCGCAATTTTATCAAAATCATTTGGAAGGTCAGATAAAGAAGGTCAGATAAAGCTGGCCACAACGCATCACTGACTTACATTAAATAAAGACATTACATCATAATGGGAGACTCTGAGAAGTGGTGGTATGCAAGAAGCAATTGTTTTCAAACAAATACTGAAGTGATAAATACAGGGTAGATTTGAATAAATTCATTCTAGTCTGGATCAGTGGGGACTTTATGTGATTAAATAAAAAATAGGGTTTTCATTTAATTTTATTTGCCTGTGGGCTATAGACTGCTGAATGGTGTAGTAAAACAGTCCATAAGATGGTCACAGGTGACAGAAATAACATATTCAAACAAAGAAACCAAACAGCTCAAACATATGTGGCAAAAAGTCTCCCAGCCTCCCCCTATATATCATGTATATAATGTATATGAATAGGTAAGATTTATTAATAATATTTTTTACCACAAAAATTAATTTCAACTCATCACTCCTAAAAAAAAGTTTTTCAAAAAAAGCACAAATGCATGTTCCAGAGAGACACATACAATAGAAGTCAATGGGGTCCATTTTTGGAGGGTTTAAAAGCAAAAATGTGAAGCTTATAATTTTATAAATGCACTTACATTCATTCTTCTGTTAAAGCTCATTTATTAATGAGCTGTTAAGTTGATTAAATCATCATCCATACAGTCATTTTAGGGTTTAAGTGTTTGTTGACGTTTTGTAGTCTTGGCAGTGAAGTTGTAAAATTGTCTATAACTTCACACAGATGTGGTTAGTAAGTAATTTTATCACAGTAAAATCATGTTAACACACATATTGTTGATGTCTTGTGTCTATACTTTTGAAACATTGAGTATTTTAATGTGTACAGATTAAACCCCAATGACTTCCATTGTAAGTGTCTCACAGGAACACACATTTGTGCTTTGATTAAAGAAAAGGAGTGATGAGTTTAAATGATTTTTTGTGGTAATCAACATTATGACACAAATGCTGTCGATTGAACTTAACTTGCATTGAACTGGAATATTCCTTTAAGTCTTAAAGGCTACAGAAAAACTGTTAAACATTTAGATGGTTGTTGTATAATAATGGGGTATGTTGTCACACTATATGGGGTAAGTTGTCACAGTGAAACCTGCTAGTAAACCTGTGGTGTAGATTTTATTTCAACATTTGGAACAACTCTTTAATCTACTCCAGCATTAAACAGCATATTAGAGGCTTTTCAGCAGAAAAGTATTTTAATTAGGGCTGTCAATCAATACTTTTTTAAATCAAATTAATTACATGGTGTCCCGATTAATTAATCGCAATTAATTGCAAATACAAATATTTGTTGAGAAAGCCCATCATATAACAATAATTCAATATATAATGAACTACTTATACATATTTATTTTAAATATTTAATATATATATATATATATATATATATATATATATATATATATATATATATATATATAAAATAAAAATATTCAGATAATTAAAATGCATTACATTCTTGTGACAGAGGAGTTAATCATTGATAAGACAATATAAAAAACGGCTTTAGAATACAATGTATTGTTTACTACCATATTATTGATCATAAGTCAATCATTGATACACAGTTCACAGCAATCCATTTCACAAGTGAATTTGTCAATCAGTTTGAGATTTATTTTGAGGGCTTGTTTAAGGACTCGTCAATGTACACCTGCATCAGATATGCTTGTGTAGCGTCTCGGGTGCATTTTTGGTCACTGTGTCAAGTTAAATTTAGTTTAATACTTAGAACACATCTTGAGATCCCTTAGTTCGAATTTGCGCTCCATTCGATTTTGAATGCTTGAAAATTTCAATTACAGCCCTCTGGAGTAAACAGGTGGTACTACAAGCTTGCATTACTCAGGAATCTTCCTTATTACGTTCCGGGGGCCATTGCGATTAAATGTAAAAAACAATTAACGCGTTATTTTTAATCAAATTAATCACACTGAATTAATGTGTTAAATCAACAGCCCTAATTTTAATATCAGTTTTAAGAGGGTTTTGATCTAGGTGTGTCAAACCAACACACAAAACATCTGCTCAAGAAAACACACTTTTTAATCTTATCGTTAGACTTCTGCTACTAGCACTGGTTTCCTCTGTGAGATGAGAGTCTCAATTTCTTAAGGAAACTGCACCTGTCACAAAAACATGAAGACACGTTTAGATTTTGTTGCTCATATCTTTGTTTTGGTGGCATTAGGAAATTATCTTCATATGTGTGGCCACATGGAGTAAAAAAAACAGGGGTACACAATTAAAGTTCCAAGAGTTCCGGTCTCTCTATTTCCTTCCCAGTAAAGGTCTGGATAATAATGTGAAGCTTACATGATGTTAGTAGTTAGGCCTATATGGTTATGAAATTATATAATATCTATTTTTGAACAGTATTTACAACTTAACACATTGCAGCAAAAAAAAAAAAAAATCCTAAACAGTCAAAATTGTCACTTCAAAACTAGGCAGGGAAGAGGGCATTGGGGGCCCAGAGACTTCAGTCAAGGGCACTTGGATATGAATATTAAAATATCCGTTGGTTTTGAAGCTGGATGACAGCAGTCCAGTTTTTGTTTTGATATTTCTATATATGTATGGGACACAGGAGGCCTTTTGACAAATCAAAAACACTGTATGGGGGTTCAGGGATATCCCCTTAGACAAAAAAAATATATATATAAAAATGTAAAAGTCTGAATGGACCATTTTTATACTTTCCTTAAAGTGAGTATCTACAAACAAACAATTTACATAACAACAATGATTCATTAAAATACTGTTTGCTTAATTTAAGTACAAATAGGTTTTTCTTGCCATCCATGATGATATCTCTGATTAATTTTCACAAAATTAGCATTAGTCTAAAGGCGGCACATTCACTTGTTCTGGCACAAACCTGGTTGAGCTGAACCATCACATCAGACAGATGAAGATATTTCACTTCTTTTTTGTTCTCCGCAGTGTGTTCACTACTGTTGTTAAAACAAGCACACCTGCAACTCTACATACAGTAAATGAAGATTTATGCGGCACCTCATGTCTATAACCTGTGCAGAGTGGGAATAAAGCACATTCAGCACTAGGGAATAAAGCGTTTATAGTGCTGAACACACTTTTTTCCCGCTCCACGCGCATACACACGTATGCTCACACAATCACTTAGCCAGGTGTCAGATAACTAGCACAAAGATTTAGAGCTCGGTCCAGACTGAAATGTCCTTCCATCCGGATCGGAGTCCGCCTATTGAGTACCCCTGTCCTAAATATTTGATGATACATTTTTCACTGAGGTAAAAGACATTTAGAGGTTTTAATGTCCTTGATTTGTATTGATCACATCAGCAACATCAGGAAGGGTCTTATTATCTTTATTTAATTGATTGAAAGCATTTATTATGCTGACGTTTCCAGTGTTTGGTGTCATTTAATGAACAAAGTAACACATTAAAGTAAGTAATCTAGGGATGTGACATATCACGGTATACCATGTTTACACAGCATCATATAAACGTGATCAAATGAATCTCTAAATTGTACATCTCCCATTTCACTAAACCGTCACTTTTTAAAATGTATTTCCCTGAAGTTTACAGTGTGGGAATACTATCGTTATTTAAAATACCCACAAGGCATCATCGGTGTGGATGGTGTTTTCCTTGTCGAAAAAAAGTGTGATCAGAATCGGCAGCAGTGCAGCTCCCCTCTCTCTCCTGCGTGCGCATGGGACGGGATAGGACCACTGATATATACAGTATGTAAATACAAAGGGATCGCTGATGCATTGGTAAACTGCCAGCAGCAGGTGAAGCCACCGGAGGTGTTCGAGCGATCATTTTGGTATGCCCAAACTCTCATATAGAGCATCAATGACTGACAGGTGAAAAAGCCCCCGTTTCACTGTCTCTGATCTCCAGATACAACAGTCACATTTCACCCTGAGCCTTAGCAAGGCACCTTGATACCGCTGTATTTTTTATGAAGATTATCGTACCGTGAACATTTCATACCGTTACACCAATACTGTAATCTTTAATAATTACAAAGGGATTTGATATTTAAAGTAGTGTTGTGCATTACATTTAAAATATTTATAGTCAGATTACAGTTACTCTTTTTCAGTTAAGTTGATTACTTTTCATTATTTTACTTTACTATTTTTTTAACTACTATTTTTTTTTTACAATTTTTTTTTTTAGATCTTAGTGCTGCATTCGACACGATAAATCACGACATTCTCTTGAATAGGCTAGAGAATTATGTTGGAATTTGTGGAGTGGCATTAGCATGGTTTCGGTCATATTTAGCAGACCGCTACCACATTGTCTATGTAAATGAGGAATTGTCAAACCAAACAAAAGTAAAATATGGAGTGCCACAGGGATCAGTTTTAGGGCCTCTGCTTTTCTCCATGTATATGCTTCCCCTGGGAGATATTATCAGGAATCGTAGAATAAGTTTCCACTGCTATGCTGACGATACACAACTTTATATTTCTTCAAAACCTGATGAGATTTCACAATTCTCAAAATTAGCAGACTGTATTAATGAAATAAAAGATTGGATGGCCAGAAATTTCCTTCTACTCAATTCTGACAAAACAGAGGTTCTAATTATTGGACCAAAAAACTCTAAAAATAAGCCACTAAAATATAATTTGTCTCTAGATGGATGTACTGTTACATCATCTTCAACAGCGAAGAACTTAGGTGTTATATTTGATACCAATCTGTCCTTTGAAAATAAAATTACAAATGTTTGTAGAATAGCATTCTTCCACCTAAGAAATATTGCTAAATTAAGGCATATGCTCTCGGTTGCTGATGCCGAAAAACTAATTAATGCGTTCATGACCTCAAGACTAGATTATTGTAATGCATTACTGGGAGGATGTCCAGCAAGATCAATAAATAAACTTCAATTGGTTCAAAATGGAGCAGCCAGAGTGCTGACGAGAACCAAGAAATATGATCATATTAGCCCCATTTTATCATCGTTACATTGGCTACCTGTTAAATTCCGTATTGATTTTAAAATTCACACAAAATAACGACGTACAAAGCTTTGAATGGTCTAGCTCCGCAGTACTTAAGTGATCTTCTACCACGCTATATTCCAACACGTTCATTAAGATCGCAAAATTCTGGCCTATTAATAGTTCCTAGAATATCAAAATCCACTAAAGGAGGAAGATCCTTTTCATATTTGGCTCCTAAACTATGGAATAGTCTCCCAAACACTGTTCGAGATGCAGACACACTCTCTCAGTTTAAGTCTAGACTAAAGACTCATCTATTTAGCCAGGCATACACCTAATTTATCCTCCAACCCACAATTAGGCTGCTTTAGTTGGGTCTGCCGGAACCAGAAACCAGAAACATTGAGCATGATCTCTTACTCTGCAATAAATTAAATGGCATCTACGCTTACATCTTTTTATTTGTTTCCCTGTCTCAACCTCGGGACTCCTATCCTGAGGTCACCAGAACCGGCTGGATCCAGCACCATTCCTGCTTCATGTTGGACTCCACTGCTACATGTCGCAGAATGATGATGACTAAATGCAGCCGGTGCCAGCCAAACATCACTTCAATCTATTATGACAGACTTCAGAGGATGAAATGATGCCAACTCCAACCTGCATCACCTCGGTCTATAGATGGACTACGATCTTGAAATGGAATACATAGACTAACTATTGCCAACAAAAGCCTTCATCAGCCAATTAACAAGGACAATTGCATCTATGTGAACTTCTGCAATTAATCTAGATGGACTTCAAAGACTTTGGTCATTAATCTTACAGTTCAAACACAATCGATGTTTAATCACTGACCCTTAACACTTAGTTTAATAATTTTAAACCATGATTTTAACTATACATAATTAATATTTACATTACATTCAAAATGTTAGCCAGAGGGAACTGGCCCCCACAGTGAGTCTGGTTTCTCCCAAGGTTATTTTTCTCCATTAATCAACATCTTATGGAGTTTTGTGTTCCTTGCCACAGTCAGCCTACAGCTTGCTCACTGGGGTTATTAATACAATTATCATTTAATTATTTTTAAACACTATTAAAAATCGTATTTTATCGAAATTACACAATGATGATTAATCGACTTTATAGACATAACAGTTTTATCGTCTGTTAATGCTGATATTCTGTAAAGCTGCTTTGAAACGATGTGTGTTGTGAAAGGCGCTATACAAATAAAATTGACTTGACTTGACTTTAATAATATGTATGTAGAATGCATCTCAAATGTTTTATGTAATATGTCCATCTGTTTGTGTTTCGTGTCAGCTGTGCGCCCTCTAACAAATCAATGAACAAGAACAAATTATTGATATTACAAAAACAGTGTTTTAGAAAGTAATATCAAATTAATTAATAATGTGATTACTTTTCAGATGAAGTAATCAAGTCAATCATCTGATTACAATTTTAGAGCAGTAATTTGTCATTTGTAATTCATTACTCTTTTTGAGTAACAAATCAACACTTGTAGTTTCTAATCAAGTTTTTGGCCAACTAGCGAGATTTATGTACTCACATTTGGCACTTAGTGAGATGTGAAATCAAGACAATGGAAACCAAGACAGGCCAAGCTTTGACATGTTCCAACATTTCTATAATTGTATGCTTCATTTCATTATTGTGCAAACAGGTAAAGTGAGAAAAGGCAGAACAGAATTCCATGGGAAAAATGTATTGGTCAATAAGCAATATCATATTTCAAAACTTGTCTCCATTCAAAGCATGAAAAAAATCAACTGAAACAAGCGTAAAATAAAGAGGACAGAGATTTTTGACAAATGTTCAATGAATTTAGAGTGCTTTGTGTTAAACATGAAATGTAGCTTTTTACAAGACATTCCTTAAAACAACATTTCAAGTGTTCATTCTAATGAACACTTGAAACAATGAAAATAATCAAATCACTTCACTAACTGCTTTGGAAAAGACAAAATATGATCAATTGTGAAGGACAAAATATGTAAACGTAAGGGACAGAATTTCACCTGTATGTTTGACTATTTAATGTGTTGGCAAATCAATTGAAAATGTTTTTTAGCATCAAAACTGACAGACAACAAACTATTATTTGCAAACTACTATTGCATTCACTGAGAAAAAAAGTGTTATTCCTGTAGCCCAGAAGCCACCTGCAGAGGAACAATGATATTGAAATAATGAACTCATACACGCTTTGAAATCAAAATGATATCAACCATCACATGCTACAATAAAATGATATGCAGTACAGTTTGTGTAATTCAATTGACCTGATGTGCTGTTAGCGGTCTTTTAGGAGAATATGGAAAGGAAAAAAATGCCATTTATACAAAATGTTATTATTGAAAATCTTTGAAAAAAAAATTTGCATTACAAAATTCCAGATTCATAAACGGGTCTCAGGTGAAAATGATCACTTTTTTCTTTACATTTATCCACATATGTACATACTATTGCTTGAATCCTCCCTCTACGTATACTGTATAGTTCTCTCCATTTGCCAGACTGTTAATAACATGGACAAGACACGATTTCAAATGAAATTCTCATTCCTTATGAAATGAAAACCTTTAACAAGCAAGAACACTGAAAATCTACACTTTAATGTGCACAGAAGATCCCTCTGGACAAAAATAAACACTGATGAAGAAATAATATGAAGAAATGTATTTCTCTCTCTCTCTATTATTGGACTAGATTGTTGACCTTTGTCCAGAGACCAAAATCTTACACTATGAACACAATAATTGTAACGAGTATCACATTAATGACAAGTTTAACCAAAGAACTAAGACAGAAAGACATTTCTCTACATATTTATATTTGGAGTGGGCACGGTATATACTGTATGTATTATACGAGTCGTTTTATAACAGAGTGATGGTGTATATATCGTGACTGACTTGTTTGGGATGTGTTTTTTCATGAATAATTATGTCATCACTCTCATGTGCAAATAACATTCTGCAGTCCAGCTCACTGATAGACACAGATATATCTACCGCAGCCAAAACTGTAAAAGTGCACTTCAACACAAATCCTCATTTTCCAGTCAAATACTTGCAATAAATAGATGTTATTGAAAACCAAGATGCATCAAAGGAACAGTTTATTTTATCATCATTTCGTCATTTATATGTCATTTATAAATTTTTATTTAAAGAAAGTGAATTAGGACTGGAGTTATAAAGCTCCAAAATGACAAAAAAAGAATCAACATTAAGATATGATAAAAGTAGTTCATTCCACATTTGCACATTTCCTCAGTGATACAACAGCTTTGTGTGAGCTCGAAATGAAAATCGTTATTCACAGCAATACAGTACCTCACGCATCAAATATTGTTGTGCCATTACTCAAACCTGATGTGGAAGCATATTTGATGTGAGAACTGCTTTTTTGGTAAACAATGACTTTAGTTTCTGTCTTTTCATCACACAAAGCTGTCAAATATAGCAGTTTTACAATATTTTAATGGGGCCTTTTTTTTGGATATTAGCGGCCCCAGTCTCCATTCAATTTCAATGTTTGGAAAAGTGCAGCCTGGCAATTTTTCTTTTTATATTTCACGTAAGAAACAAAGTCATATAGGATTGGTGAGAAATTATGATTTTTGGATGAACTGCCCCTTTACCCTCCACATGTCCGTATCTCTCCTCGGCCTGCATTAACATGTGCAGTAACCGCTGGTTTAGCACAAGGGCCAAATGAACATTATACACAATAAAACACAGAGGTTAAAGCGACATCGACAAATGTTCATTACATACAATACACACTCTATACAACTGAAGCCTGAAGCAAAACTGCAAATGAATCTCTATGAGAAACAGCAAAAATCTGTTTAAAACTAGTAAGGCAAATTTTTGTTGTAAGAAGGGGGACAATCGCCATTATTTGTCATCTTGTGCCCTGTTACCTGAGTGTGAAAAGTCTGAATTTACACCTGAGGAATTGTTTGAAACCAAAGGATCTGGTAGGAATGGAAAACGCTCTTCTGGTTGCTCAATATGCAGGAAACTCCATTTCGATTGTTCCAGGAGATTTTAAATGCATTGCATTCACACAAATGTGCAAAAAAAAAAATTGTTATTGTAATAAAACTAAAATATAAGAGAAAGAGAGACACACAGAGCGAAAGTCTGAGGTTACAGGCTCCCACAAAACTGTCCCTCTCTCTGTTTTGTCCTGTGGTTCTCAGTCCATTATTTCTGTTCTGGTGAATGATTGAGAACGTCTCCATATCAGAGAGTCAGTGCAATAAAAACAATGTCCAACAGCTCTCATGAAGCTTCATACCTTGTAGTAGATGTTGGTCGGACTCTGCGGAGGCATTTCCTGTACGATATAGACCGGATGACCGTAATCGCCGCTGTCTTTCTCATAGTGTGGGCAGTAATTGTTTTCTGTCTGTAATGGGATGATGATGTTACTGGGCTCGGAGCTGGCGTTGCCCATCATCTTGGGGCTGGTGAGGGTGCTGAGCATCAGGGAGGTTGATCGGGGCTGCGTAGGCTTCCGTGAGCGCTTGCGAATCTTGATGAGCAGAATGACCAGAAAAATTATGAGGATTAGGAAGATGACGCAACCAGCACCGATGGCGGAGAACATGGCAATCTTTGAGCCCAGAATGCTGTCATCACTGTCACTGGGAATCTGATTAATCATTTCTAAGAAACAGGAAGATAAAAAAATGAGACGCCAAAAGAAATCCAGCAGTCTGTGTTCTGATCATTTAATTGCTGTCTTCAATTTTACATTGGCATTTAGACATTTTTAGGTAGTGCCAAAATTTCAACCTGCAGTAAAATGTGAAATGGCACTTTTCAAAAAAATCGAGCACCACATCTGTACCATAACACTAGTCCATATGATGTCTGAGTGTGTACTGCTTAAAAAGAGCAAACACACATCATGTTGTACTTCATTTATGTTGTTTCTTTTATTCTTTCATATTTTCTTATACTGTATGTTTACTCATTTCTTTTTCTACATTTAAAGAATAGAAAGTCATAACTGAAGAACAGGGCTCACAGATTAGGTGCGGGTTTGGTTATTAGCAATAATTAATAATTAGCAATTATTAAAATCAATAGAACACTGTGACTGAATCTTGTGACGCGATTGGTTCTCCCCATACTAATTAGCAATTAGTAGAAGTTTAAAATGTTGTGGGTTATTTGGGAAAGGGGCTCACTGGGATAGTTTCATATCTTAGGAGTGGCTGGTCCCAGTAAGACCTTATTGACATTTATCCTCTTTTCTTGTTTATGCTTTTCTGATATCGTGTAGCATAAAGATTTTGTTATAGTTATATTATTTGCTAACGCTGTGTTTTTCCCTTCGTTATCCCTAGACTCATGTTTATTATTTATTGGTTGTGGTGGTATTTGTTTAATGACAATAAAACCATTTTCTTTTTAATTAATTAGACTTGTTGTCTGATCCCTCTTTTATGTTGCGGCTTGTAACGAGCTAGTCGTGACATAAAATTGGGGGCTCGTCCAGGATTGCTACACGAGTAAGTAAATGCATAATGTTTTCAGTGTGTTCACCTGTAAATGAGGAGATTTCAGTGAGTTAGAGTGTCTCAGCTGGATTTAAAATCCTTCCATCGTGGCACTATTTGTTTTTTTTTGTTATTTTGCCTTTATTATTTTTGAAGGTTATTCTGGATGGAGGTTTTAAATCTCTGTTGGGGGTACACTTCGGGCTTTTGGTTTGAAATGCCAATTGTTTTCGAGTTCAGCGTTTAATGCCGCCCCGAGTCTGGTACACCTTTGAAGAGCAGGAAGGTTAAGTTAGTTCTGATTATAGTTAGGAACTGGAGTCTCAGTTTCATTTAAGGTGACACTTTGTTGTATTTTCCGTATCTGTTGTTTGTGATGCCTGCCAAATAAATAGATCATTTGGGGAATGACTTGTGGCAAGTCTTTATTTATCTAATAACTAAGGTGGGGTTTGCACCCGGAGCGTGTATGTGTGACGATCCCTGGCGAAGTGGCTGATGGGATTTGTATTTCCAAAGCTCTAGTTTAGGAGCGTCTCAAACGTTTTCGTTTGCAGAAATGTCATCAGTAATCGAGGATTTCTTCATATTTCCTTCGGAAATCTTATTGGAGAAATGTACAAAGGAAGAGCTGTTGCAGATTGCCGAACACTTTGATGTGGAGGTAACCAGTAATGATAAGAGGCTTAAGGAAACTCTGATGAAAACTGTGAAAAGCGCACTTTTCGAGCGGGGTGTTTTAGAGGTAAGGACTCAAGTTATTCATTCTGAAGAGACTTTAGTCTCCTCTCCTTTTGATACAGACAGAAATGCAAAATTTAGTGAGATGTCTTTGCAAGAGAAACAGTTGTTTGTTGATGCGGATAAACTTTGTGCTGAGCGTGACGCTTGTGCACTGAAAGAGAAAGAGTTAGAAAATGATTTTGAAATAAAGAAGTTACAACAGAAATTAGAATTACGTAAACTGGAGTTACAGTTTGAAAAGGAAAGGGAGGAAAGAGAGTTTCAGCTGAGGAAACTTGAGTTAGAGCTGAATGCACAAACGGTTGAAATTCCACTTCACGTGCCATCTGTTGAACCAGTGCTCGCTGCACCTGTTTTTGATGTTTATAAAAACATTAGACTAGTGAAGGAAGAAGGAAGTAGAGAAGTATTTCCAACATTTTGAGCGCGTTGGAAACTAAGGAGTTTTGGACTTTACTGTTGCAATGTGTTTTAGTCGGGCGAGGACAGGAGGTGTATTCAGCGCTGACTATAGAACAAAGTGGTGATTATGAAATTGTGAAGTCTGCTATTTTGCATGCTGATGAATTAGCACCTGAGGCATACCACCAGAAATTTAGGAGTAACTTTAAATCTGTTAAAACAGTAAAAAAAAAAACATAAAACAGTGTTCTTATCTTGAATTTGCTAGAGCGAAAGAGAATCTGTTTGACCAATGGTGTACCTCGGTAAAAGTAAACACTAAAGAACAGCTTAGAGAGAAAATTCTTTTGGAAGAGTTTAAAAACTGTGTTCCAAGATCCGTTGCTATGTATCTTAATGAGCATAAAGGAAGTACATTATCAGATGCTGCTCTAATGGCAGATGTATTTGTTCTCACTTATCAAGTTTTTGTCAGTCACTCAAATGATCTGAGTAGGTCTAAATTGAGTGTCTCTGCTAAAAATAAAAGGATGGGGTTACGCCAGAATGTTGCATCAAATTCTGCTGACAATACCTCAGTTACACGCACAAAAAGTGATATGGTTTGCTTTTATTGTAAAAAGCAGGACATAAAACTTCGGACTGTATTGTTCTCAAAAAAAAGAGAAAGTTGCTAAACCTGTTGGTTTAATTTCCACGTCAGGTATGAATCATACTGCTCAATTTAATAAGCAGTTTGAACAGGTGGATATCACTGAGGTGGAGAGTGTTAAAAATGACTCTGATTTTTCACCATTTCTCTCTGAAGGGACTGTGTCGTTGCCTAATTCTGAGGAGACTGTGCCAGTACGTATTCTTCGAGATACTGGTGCAGGGCAATCCTTTTTGTTGAAAGGACTTTTGTCCTTGTCTGAACGTACTGCTACAGGAACACATGTATTGGTGAGAGGGTTTGAGATGGGGTTCATGGAAGTTCCTCTACACCGCATTCAACTAAATTCCAAACTTGTCTCAGGCGATGTGGTAGTTGGAGTTTGTGATATGCTTCCTGTCCCTGGGGTCACTTTCATACTCTATGAACTACTATTCCACCTATAGTAGTTTCTGCTGTAGAGAAGTGGGTTGGGTCTTCTGACCATCCTGATTTATTTCCCGCCTGTGCAATAACTCGAGCGATGGCTAATAAAAGTATGCCAGATGAAGCTGAAAGTGTTCTTTGTGATACTTTTATTGCTTCTGAAAATGACTCTCAGCCAGAACTTAGTACAGTGTGTACTGAAGAAGAAGATGTGGTCCCTGTGCATGAGTTACAGTCTGTTGTTGGTTGTAAGATGGATAAGTCCTATTCCATATTTGAAAGTCTGTTTATTTGTGATGACCATGTTGACACTTGTTCTTTATCTCCACTTTATAGTGTGACTCGAGATTACCTTATTAAAGTGCAGCAGGCGGATGATACAGTTCAAGAATTATTCTCTTTAGCTCGAGAAGAGGGGGACAAAACCTCATCTCCCTTCTACTTCCTCCAAGATGGTTTTCTTTATAAACAACAACCTATGAGCTCTGATTTTTCACAGGAACCAAGGATCCAAATTGTAGTTCCATTTAGTTTTCGCCAACCCATCTTACAGCTATCTCACAAAGGCATTGCTGGTCACATGGGGGTACGAAAAACATGTGATAGAGTTCTGAGGAAATTTTATTGGCCTAGAATCAAGCGAGATGTGGTTAACTACGTTCGGTCCTGCCATACTTGTCAAATGACTGGAAAACCAAATCAAAAAGTTCCACTGGCTCCTCTACAGCCTATTGCTGCAGTTACCACCCCCTTTTGAACACCTGATTGTCGACTGCGTTGGTCCTTTACCAGGATCCAAGGGTGGAAATGCTTATTTACTCACTGTAATGTGTCAGTCTACACGTTATCCTGCAGCTTATCCTCTGAGATTGATTACTACCAAAGCTATTTTAAAGGCTTTAACAAGTTTTATGTCTATTTTTGGCATCCCAAAAACCTTACAGTCTGATCAGGGCTCGAACTTTATGTCTCGACACTTTTCTAAAGTCATGTGGCAACTAAAAGTTAAACACAATATCTCGAGTGCTTATCACCCTCAGAGTCAGGGAGTGCTAGAAAGATTCCATCAGACTCTTAAGTCACATTTGAGGTCTTATTGTGTTGAACTTGATTGTGACTGGGAGGAAGGACTTCCTTGGTTGTTGCTAGCTATTTGTGAAGTCGTACAAGAGAGCATAGGTTTTAGCCCTAATGAGTTGGTGTTTGGACACACTGTTAAGGGCCCTATTGCTGTCTTGGCAGATGGGTGGACAACTTCTGACCCTCCCGAGAATGTTTTAGATTATGTAAGTAGTTTCCGTTATCGACTCTATGAAGCCAGAGCTATTGCTCTACGAAAACTAGGTAAGTCTCAAGGAAAGATGTAGAGGTTGTTTAATCGCAAAGTAAAGTCCAGAAATTTTCTAATTGGTGATCAAGTGCTGGCGTTGTTACCTGTTTTGACAAGTCCTTTTCAGGCTAGGTTTGCTGGACCTTATACGATTCCGAAGTGTCTCTCCAATAATAACTATGTATTAAACACACCCTATGTCGAAAGAAAATACAGGTTTGTCATTTTAATTTACTGAAACCATATGTGACTCCCGTACCTTATTTGTCTGTTGATGTTGTGACCACTACTGAAATGGTTGAGCCAAGTGTTTTAGCATCATCTGCAGAGGTTGCTGACAGTCCAGAGGAGATGAAAGGTCCTTCTCGGGGAGAAGTGGAAGGATGACTTAATAACTCAGAAATTCTTGCTAACTTTGCTCACCATTTGTCTCATCTGTCTGAATCTGAGAAGGCCGATATAATGAAGTTAGTAAGTTCATTTTGGATGTTCCGACTCGAACTCATGTCATTAAGCATGACATTGATGTTGGTGTAGCTCAACCAGTGAAACAGCATGCATATCGATTAAACCCTGTAAAAAGAAAATTACTCCAGAAATAAGTGGAGTATTTACTTGCTCATAACTTGGCAGAACCCAGTTTTAGTTCTTGGAGCTCTCCGTGTATTTTAGTGAGCAAACCTGATAATTCGTATAGTTTTTGCACCGACTACAGGAGCTAAATTCCTTGACAAAACCTGATTGTTATCCTTTGCCTAGAATTGATGATTGTGTTGACCGTGTTGGCTCTGCACAATTCATCAGCAAATTTGACCTCCTGAAAGGATATAGGCAAGTTCCCCTAACATCTCGTGCTAAAGAACTTTCTGCGTTTGTTACACCCGATAGGTTTCTTCAGTACACCATTATGCCTTTTGGGGTAAGAAATGCTTCCACTACATTTCAGCGGCTAATCAATCACGTGTTGTCCGGGATAACAGGTTGTGAGGCTTACCTGGATGATGTTGTTCTATATAGTTCTTCTTGGTCTGAACATCTTTGTCAAATTAGAGAACTTTTTGGGCGTCTAGTTGAAGCCAATCTGACGATAAACGATGTGACCTATTTGGGTAAGGTGATTGGCCGGGGTTGTGTAAAACCTATCCATGCAAAAGTGGATTCTACCAGCTACCTGTCATGAGTTACACCGATTTCCTGGGATGGTGGGTTACTATAGAGGGTTTTGTCAGAACTTTGCGGATGTAGTAGTTGAGGGACCAGGTGAGGTTCTCCGCCAGGTGAACACCAAGGAATTTGGTGCTCTTGATGATCTCCACAGAGGAGCCATCGATGTTCAGCGGAGAGAGGTCACTCTGTGCTCTCCTAAAGTCAACAAACATCCCTTTGTTTTGTCGACATTCAGAGATAGGTTGTTGGCTCTACACCAGTCCGTTAGCCGCTGCACCTCCTCTCTGTATGCTGACTCATCATTCTTGCTGATGAGACCCACCACGGTCGTGTCATCGGAGAACTTGATGATGTGATTCAAGCTGTGCATTGCTGCACAGTCATGAATCAGCAGAGTGAACAGCAGTGGACTGAGCACACAGCCCTGGGGGGCCCCAGTACTCAGTGTGGTGGTGGTGGAGATGCTGTTCCCGATCCGGACTGACTGAGGTCTCCCAGTCAGGAAGTCCAGGATCCAGTTGCAGAGGGAGGTGTCCAGGCCCAAAAGGTTCAGCTTTCCAATCAGGTGCTGGGGAATGATTGTGTTGAATGCTGAGCTGAAGTCTATGAACAGCATTCAAACGTTTGAGTCCTTTTTATCTAGGTGGGTGATGGCGATGACATCATCTGTTGAACGGTTTGGACGATACGCAAACTGCAGTGGGTCTAGTGAGGGGGGCAGCTGGGTCTTAATGTGCTTCATGACAAGCCTCTCGAAGCACTTCATGATGATGGGTGTATTGCGATGGGAAGGTAGTCGTTGAGGCAGGACACTGAAGACTTCGTTGGCATGGGGACGATGGTGGTGGCCTTGAAGCACATTGGAATGACGGCGCTGCTCAGAGAGATGTTGAAGATGTCGGTAAGAACATCTGCCAGCTGGTCTGCACATCCTCTGAGCACTCTGCCAGGAATGCTGTCTGGTCCAGCAGCCTTATGTGGGTTGACTCTACGTAGAGGTTTCCTCACATCAGCTGTCGTAAGACAGAGCACCTGGTCATTGGGAGGAGGGGTGGTCTTCCTCG
Source organism: Xyrauchen texanus (assembly GCF_025860055.1). Taxonomy (NCBI): domain Eukaryota; kingdom Metazoa; phylum Chordata; class Actinopteri; order Cypriniformes; family Catostomidae; genus Xyrauchen; species Xyrauchen texanus. Next base: position 43,310,883 of record NC_068298.1, on the reverse strand, counting down.
CCACCACCTCATTCTGCACTTCAAACCGAGCATAGAAGTCGTTCAGCGCATCTGGAAGGGAGGCATCTTTGTCACAGGCAACTGATGTTGTCCTGTAGTTGGTGATGGCCTGGATGCCCTGCCACAAGTGCCGCGTGTCACCGCTGTCCCGGAAGTGACTGTGGATTCTCTGGGCATGTGCGCACTTTGCCTCTCTGATGGCCCGGGACAGTTTGGCCCTTGTTGTTCTTAGGGCTGCCTTGACGCCTGCTCTGAAGGCGGAGTCTCTGGTCCTCAGCCGCGCGCACCTCCGCAGTCATCCACGGCTTCTGGTTGGAGCGTGTGGTGATGGTCTTGGAGAAAGTGAAATCATCAATGCACTTGCTGATGTAGCTGGTCACTGATGCTGTGTATTCCTCCAAGTTGGTAGAGTCACCATATGTTGCAGCCTCCCTGAACATTTGCCAGTCAGTACACTCAAAACAGTCTTGAAGAGCACAGATTTTCACCTGCTTCTGAAGCAGTTTTGTGCATCTGACGAGCGGTCTGTATGCTGGAATTAGCATCACAGAGATGTGGTCTGAGTAGCCAAGGTGGGTGCAGGGCTCCGCTGGTATGCGCCTGGGATGTTTGTGTAAACAAGATCAAGCGCGTTCGCCCCTCTCGTTGCAAAGTCCACATACTGATGGAATTTAGGGAGCACTATCTTGAGATTTGCATGGTTGAAATCTCCGGCGACAATAAACAGTCTGTCAGGGTGAGCGTTCTGCAGTTTGCTCATAGCCCCATACAGTTCACAGAGTGCTTCCTTAGCGTTAGCGCTGGGGGAAATGTAAACTCCGGTTATGAAAACAGTGGAGAATTCCCGTGGTAAATAAAAAGGTCTGCATCTAACAGTCACAAGCTCCACCAGCGATGAGCAGTAGCTAGAGACTAGCATAGAGTTCTTGCACCATTCCATGTTGATATAAACACATAAGCCACCACCACGAGTCTTACCACATAGAGCTGAATTTCTGTCAGCACGAAACGAGGCGAGCCCGTCTAGCTGAATGGCGGCGTCCGGAACTCTGTCGCTGAGCCACATCTCCGTGAAAACAAAGGCGCAGCAGTCTCTAAACTCACGTTGTGTAGCCTTGCTGGAGTCAGATGTAGTCCAGTTTATGGTCCAGGGAGCAAACATTTGAGAGCAGGATAGACGGGAGTGCCGGCCAGCTAGGGTTTGTTTTTAGCCTAGCATGGACCTCCGCTCTCTTGCCATGCTTCCTCTTCCTCGCACACAGCTTTCGACGTCCTCTCCCCCAGCAACCAGCATCAGGCGATGCCGAGGACTGGAGGCCTGGTCTCCGCAGCAAGCAGAGTTCGCATAGCACCTCCTGCAGGTCATCATGCAGCTTAGATGTTGCATGAATCCTATATTTGAGCAGTGTCTGGCAATGGTAAACACGAACACCAGTTGCTCCGATGTCCGTGTGCTGCAACAGTGGGGTTATTTAACAAAAATAGCACCATTTTAGATCCGGAGCGGCTGCAGCGTGCTACCGCGCCGCCATCTTCGATCATCCAAGATGGATGCAAGATGATGTGTGTGTGTGTGTGTGTGAAAGAGAGGGTGTGTGTGTGTGTGTGTGTAAGGAGTGACGCGCACAAAATGGCGGACGTGACTCTCGTGGAGAGTACGTCACGCAAGATTTCCGCCAAGCTTTTCACAAAGATATCTACTAGCCAAATGTTTGTGAAGGGTCACGTGTGTGCGCGGTTAGTACGAAAGAGAGAGAGAATAAAGTGGAGGTGCCGAAGCCGCTTTCGCAATCGTAGGAGAGAAGGCAACTGTTGGTTTATCACTCAGAGACGCGGTGAACTGCTCGTAACCCGTCCCGCGGTCTTTGGTCCTTTAATGGATAAACGCAGTCTCATCCGTGATGGCGTAAATACACAACAGGCCAACGTGGTTGGATTACAACACAGCAAACTCTCATTTGTGATAACAATAAGTTACATTAATACCTTGAGTATTAATAGCAACAATGAGCGGACTCGGTGGTCCGTAAATTGTACAAGCAAGAAACTTGATCCACAAGCATAACACACCTAAATATTCTATCTCTGCCCAGACGTTAACCTCTTACTCGCGTGAGGACGCATGTGGAACGGGATGACGGGAGGCCGTTTCCTCACTCTGTCGGCGAGCGGTACGGCTGCTGATTCGTGGCAGCTGGCGGAGAAATCAGCGACGTCAACTTGATTGAAGAGGGAAGGGGATTCTTCTTTCTTCACATCTGCAGGCAAACTGATGGAGATGCGGATTGCTCGGCAGTCTCCTTCGGATCCGTGAAAGTGTTCGGTGGAACACAGAGTAACTTGCTACTTCCTGTGAAGTGTAGCTTTTAGCTTAGCTTAATTTATTTTTCTGTTGAGTAGTTAGTAGCTTTGCTAGCTACAGTACATTTTTTGAGTAGCTTTTCCAACACTGGCATTCAGAGATGATATTCTTCTCAGCACAATTGTACAGAGTAGTTAACTGAGAACTGTAGACTTTATCTAGTTCCAACCAGTCTGGACATTCTCTGTTGACCTCTCTCATCAACAAGACATTTCCATTCAAAGAACTGCCGCTCACTGTTTTTTGTTTTTAGCCCCATTCTGAGTACATTCTAGAGACTGTTGTGTGTGAAAGTCCCAGAAATACTCAAACCAGCCCATCTGACACCAACAATCATGCCATACTCAAAATCACTGAGATAATTTTTTTTCCCATTCTAATGGTTGATGTGAACTTTAACTGAAGCTCTTGACCCACATCTGCATGATTTTATGCACTGCACTGCCGCCACATAATTGGCTAAGTAGATAATCACATGAATAAGTAGATGTACAGGTGTTCCTAATAAAGAGCTCACTGAGTGTAGACAGTTAATTTATTTTGACCATACTACAACATCATCTTATAACAGTTTTCTATCTAGCAAATACACTGACTGATGCTGGTGCACAATATAAAAAGAAAGATCTGTCCATTTAAAGGGCACGTAGAAGAGAAAGTGATGATCAATCACCTGAGATTTCAATACATGCTTGTGGTAAAGATTATGAAAGTTTGCTTCTTTTTAATAACCTTTTTAATACATTTTCTTATCTTTTCTTTTTTTATCAAAAACACAAAACTGCATCAAATGTGCAGATTAGGGATGGGCAATACCACTTATTTTCTTTTCAATCCGATTCCAATATACTTCTATTAAATTGATTTTTTTGGCATATAATGGGTAATATAAAATATTATTTTTAGTTAGTAAAAATTCTTTTTTTTTTTTTTTTTTTTTTTACATTTGTGAGACTAAACAGAAATGTTTTGTTTACCCTTACAAAAATTAACCACGGTGTCACTACAGTAACTATAGTTTACCCATGGAATTTAGTTAAACCATAGTTAACACAATTTATCATGGTTACTACTACAATATTACTTTAGTAAAACAATGGTTTCAGTGTGAATTTACTCCAGAAGCTGTTCTCCCCAATTTGGAATGCCCAATTCCCAATGCGCTCTAATTCCTCATGGTGGCGTAGTGACTCGATCCTCAATCCGAGTGGCGGTGGACGAATCTTAGTTGCCTCCGCGTCTGAGACCGCCATTCCGCACATCTTATCATGTGGCTTGTTGAGCGCATTACCACGGAGACCTAGCGTGTGTGGAGGCTTCATGCTATTCTCCGCGGCATCCACACACAACTCACCCACACGCCCCAACAAGAGCGAACCACATTATAGCAACCACGAGGAGGTTACCCCAATGAGACTCTACCCAACCTAGCAACCGGGCCAATTGGTTGCTTAGGAGACCTGGCTGGAATCACTCAGCACACCCTGGATTCGAACTCGTGACTCCAGGTGTGATAGTCAGCATCTTTACTTGCTGAGCTCTTTTCAGGCCCCTTTCAGCATGCATGTTAATATGAACAGAAGAAGAAACAGTTCCCATCCAGGACAAGTATTGCTAATAGATTTATTTCAATTTGAAGCTTATGATTATTGTTCATGTTAACCAAATAATAATATCCCTAGTTTAAAATAAAATAAAAAAAATGTTTTTGCGTGATGATCGGTATTTTTGTTACAACATCACTATCGGATGTATAGATACTTTATCTCTTATGACAGTGAAAGTTCACCAGTGTTTGCTGCTCCCCGTGGTCTGTCGTGGTCTGTGTCAGAGGAAACATCCGCACCTGCTTCAAGCATGGGCCGTTCAGTCTGCTGTGACACTGGTGCTACTGCACTTGGGTCTGTGACACACAGAAACAAAGTTTTAAAGACAAATATAATAAAAACTGCTTTCAACACTCACAAATGCAGACGCAGATAAGAGATATGTGTCCCAAACTGACATTTGCATGAGCTGTCTGATGTAGTGTTTTTTTATTGAAAATAATATTTAAATATGCATGCTGACATCTCATAATCTGCATATTCCATCTGAACAGCCTGTAGATATACAGTGTGATTTATTTTGTATTACAGCTGTCTAATTACGGGACATGATTGTGGCAGAAATCATTTGAAGCCTGTGGGGTCCTATATGAAAACATATCGCTCATGTCTGTGACATACTACACAATTTACCCTTTGCTAAGCCCTGCCTTAAAAACGCTTTTGACCAATTCTGTCTTAGTAACTGTTGTCAGGCTACCATTACTCTGACACGCGTTTGTTATTTTCCAATGAGAGTCTACGGGAGTAATGTCTGTTTGAGTACTTTTAAAAATAATCCCAAAAATGTAAAACACTATGTTACCGGGTCATTTGTAATAATGATATGTGTTACCCAGAGAGGATACCTGCAGTGTTTTTCTTTCTTTTATTAAATAAATCTGGAGAAGAGCATGTTTTGGATTAAACCATGTCAGTCATCATTTCCAAATGAACATATAATATCTGCAACGGCACCTACATTTACTAAATTAAAGCTAATAACGAAACGTTATATTTTACATTTACATTTATGCATTTGGCAGACGCTTTTATCCAAAGCGACTTACAGTGCACTTATTACAGGGACAATCCCCCTGGAGCAACCTGGAGTTAAGTGCCTTGCTCAAGGGCCCAACAGTGGCATCTTGGTGGTGCTGGGGCTTGAACCCCCAACTTTCTGGTCAGTAACCCTGAGCCTCAACCACTGAGCCACCACTGCCCCATTATATCATTTATATATTGATTCAAGTCAGAGTAAAAGCGATAGAAAATAAACAGTTCATATCATCAAAATGAGTATGTTATAAGATGTTATAAACAGCTCTGTTCACTTACTCTAATGTAATGAATGTAATAATCATTTGCCTTGATTCTGATTTAGTCTGCAGTTTATAATCAAATGACTGTGTCATTTAACAATTTTTTTTACAAAAAACTTCTGATAAATATGCATTATTATGTCACTCTTCAAACCAGCCCACGGACATATATTTGCCATTCCGTTTATGAGAATATTTTGCCAAAAAACGCATTTTTCACGCAATCTCCCATTAATCCCAATGGGGATTTCTGCAGAGCTTGTCAGAGCAAGCAAACGTAACCAAGGGGTGCGGAGCTTAGCGTAGGATCAATTACAAAGCCTCCCTTTAGTCATAACTCATGTGCTTCACTCATATATGTATAGGAGAAACTGTAATGCTAATGAAAGAGTCAATCACCTTTCTAATACTGAACACACATGCACATTAGCTGAACAAGCCTGAAAAATACATGATTCAAGCTGAACAATCCCAAATGATAATACCATTGCTGTTATATTTTATTTATTATTTGAGATGCATTACATAATTTTGACCAAATGTGATTTCAGTCTTTCTCTAGTCATGTAGATACAGTAGGAGCTGTATGATTGAAATAAATGCCCACTGAGTGACCTGACATGCCATAAGGAACTTTACACATTTCACTTCAAAATGGAAGAACACAAACACAGAATAAAAGTGTCGAACAGATGAACTTATTGATCTATATTATTTACACTGTTAAAAGAGCAAAGTGTCTGAACATGGCACATCTAAAACACTGGACTGGAACTGAGCATACTCATATTGTGTTGATTCAAATCTACATCAGCTTAAAGTAAGCCATTTTGTCTTTGTATACTAACAGTCAAAGTTTTCTACAGTTCTCTACAATTTCAAATAATAGTAAAATGTAAAAAAGAAGTATGTGAATTATGTAGTGACCAAAAACAACATCAACAACAAAAGATGCTATCTAATATTTTATCTTCTTCAAAGTCATCTCCTTTTGTGGAACTTTGCACACTCTGTTCATTTTTCATGTTGTGCTTTATCCTGAGATGCTTTTGAAACAGTATACATATGTATGCTGGACACTTGACCAGTTCACTGTCCACTACAACAACAAAAAAATAAATAATTTAAAATAACTAATAAATAAATAATGATTAAATAACTCTGCAAGAGTTTTCTCTGAAATCCTCCTCCTCAGCTCCACATGTCTAGATCTGCTACATGGGGATTGTTTGTATGTCTAATTGTGCAGCAGCAAGTTAAGATACTCAATTCAGTATGTCTGTGTATGTTCAAGCAGCAGTAAGTCTCCATTCTTGATCTGCAGTAGCAGCAGTGTAGTAGATCTAGTCCAACAAGAGTAATATCCTATCAATGTGTCATACCCACAATAATATGCTAAATCTTTCCAAGAGTTGTCATGACTGAATAACAGTGATATTGTAGTAACTATGAATGTAGAAATCATGTAAAATTTTGAGGTAACAGAAATATTTCAGGGACCTATATACTATTTACACCTGTCTACAAAACTAATTTCAAGCATTGAAGCTAAAACCTTTAGATAAAAAGTTTTGTAAGATCATGAGAACATTCAGTGAAGTGTCTCCAAATGTTTGACTGCTGGTGTAGATTGAGGTTGGTGTGGTCATCTGATCATAATTATGAATGTCTCTGTTGTGTACTAAATGGTAAATGGTCTGCACTTATATAGCGCTTTTTTAACCATAGCGGTATTCAAAGCGATTTACACTGCATCTCAATCACCCATTCACACACACATTCACACACCGATGGTGGCAGAGCTGCAATGCAAGGCGCTAACCTGCCATCGGGAGCAATTTGGGGTTCGGTGTCTTGCCCAAGGACACTTCGGAATCAAACCACCAACCCTGTGATTAGTGGACAACCCGCTCTACCACCTGAGCTACAGTACTACACTGCCAGCCTTATTGGATGGGAACTGATTTGTTAATACTTAGATCACTGCATAGGAGAGCGCACTGGCGATGTCGGACGCTGAGGACTCAACTGGGCTGCCACCTTTGGGTCTGCCTGCCCAGTCTGAGGCTGACGCAGAGACGACCGCTATGCTTGCCCGGGCTGCCACGACCTGACCTGCTAAAGAGAGACAGACTCCATCCCTCCAGGGAAGGTGCTGCTCTCCTCTCAAGTAATTTGGCTCATAGTCTTAATAATGATGGTATTTGACTAACTGGGGCCCAGGTCAGGAAGCAGAAAAACTGGTTAATCCAAATGTCTGTTTGCTGCCTTGAGATGTCACACAGGTCACAAACTACAACCCACAGAGGCAGTATCACCTAGATATCATATAGAGACTGTGTCTTTTCCCTGAATTACCAAAAACAAAACCCTAACTAAATAATTTAGAATATTTTTTATTAAGGTCAAACTTGAACAAAACAAACAAATTATAGATAAACATAATATAAAAATAGGGCTACTAAACATTAGATCTCTTTCTACCAAAGCACTAATTGTAAATTAAATTATAGCAGATCATAGTTTGGATGTGCTCTGTTTGACTGAAACGTGGCTTAAACCGGATGAATATATTAGTTTTAATGAATCTACTCCCCCAGGTTATTGTTATAAACATGAGCCTCATCTGAAAGGTCGAGGAGGAGGTGTTGCTACAATTTACAGTGACATTGTTGGTGTTACTCAGAGGACAGTATGTAAATTTAAATCTTTTGAACTAATAATGCTTAATGTGACACCGTCAGATATAAATAAAAAAACTCTGTAGACTTTTGCTACAGTATATAGATCACCCGGGCCTTATTCTGATTTCCTTGGTGAATTTGCTAATTTTGTAGATAGAGCTGTAATTGTTGGTGACTTCAACATTCACATAAATAATGAAAATGACACATTGGGATTAGTATTTATCAATATTCTCAACTCCCTTGGAGTCAGACAAAACGTAACAGGACCAACTCATCGCCATAATCATACGCTAGATTTAATTCTTTCATATGGAGTTGATGTTGATAATATAGAAATTCTGCAGCAGATCGATGACACCTTGGATCATTACCCTGTCTCTTGTATAATGCGATCCGCTAATGTTACTCAATCTACATCACACTATAGTTCAACTATTCTTTCGACCACTAAAGATAGCTTCACTAATAATCTTCTAGATCTCTCTCATACACTCAGTAAACCCCAAAGCCAAGAAGAACTTGATGAAATAACAAAACATATAAATACAGTCATCTCTAGCACTCTTGATAGTGTCACACCCCTTCGATTAAAGAAAAGTAAAGAAAAAATCCCTGCACCATGGTACAATGATCACACTCATGCTCTCAAGAGAGCAGCTCGGAAAATGGAGCGCATGTGGAAGAATACAAAATTAGAAGTATTTTGTGGTGCATGGAAGTATAGTGTCTGTAGCAACAGACAGGCACTAAAAGCTGCCAGGTCAGCATATTTTAGCAAACTCATAGAAAATACCCACAACATTCCTAGGTGTTTATTCAGTACTATGGCTAAATTATTTAGGAATAAATCCTCAACAGAACCCGATATTGACTTCATGAATTTCTTTACTGATAAAATTGAAATAATCAGAAATAAAATTGGAATTATGCAATCATATGTCATAGCACCTCAGAACACAGTGTCTAATAATTTCTCATATGCAACTTCAATCCTTCGTTGTCATAGAAGAGCTAACAAAACTTCAAAACTATTGAAACATCAAAAGCTACAACATGTTTGTAAAATCCAATACCAACCAAGCTCTTAAGAGGTATTCCCTGTAATCTCAGAACCTCTTCTTAATATTATTAACTCCTCTGCTTATTGTCCGCTTATAAAGAAGCCACAACTTCATTCTGGAGAACTGGCTAATTATAGACCGATTTCAAATCTCCCGTTTATATAGAAAATACTAGAAAAGGTTGTATCCTCCAAAATATGTTAATTTCTACAGATAAATGGTATATATGAACAATTTCAGTCTGGATTTAGGTCTCATCACAGTACAGAGACCACACTTATCAGAGTTATAAATGACTTGCTCTTATCATCTGATTGTGGCTGCATTTCTCTTCTAGTGCTTTTAGATCTTATTGCTGCATTCGACACGATAGATCACGACATTCTCTTGAATAGGCGAGAGAAGTATGTTGGCATTTGTAGAGTTGCATTAGCATGGTTTAGGTCATATTTAGCAGACTTCTACCACTTTGTCCATGTAAATGAGAAATTGAAAACCAAACAAAAATAAAGTATGGAGTGCCACAGGGATCAGTTTTAGGGCCTCTGCTTTTTTCATTGTATATGCTTCCCTGGAAGATATTATCAGAAATCTTGGAATACATTTCCAGTGTAATGCTGACGATACACAACTTTATATTTCTTCAAAACCTGATGAGATTTCACAATACTCCAAATTTGCAGGGTGTATCAATGAAATAAAAGAGTGGATGGACAGAAATTTCCTTCTACAGTGGTACTAATTATTGGATGAAAAACCACTAAAAATAAGCCGCAAAAATATAATTTGACACTCCATGGATGTACTGTTACATAATCTTCAACAGCGAAGAACTTAGGTGTTATATTTGATACCAATCTGTCCTTTGAAAATCAAATTACCAATGTTTGTAGAACAGCATTCTTACACCTCAGAAATATTGCTAAATTACAACATATGCTCTCTGTTAAACAAATTAATGCGATCATGACGTCAAGACTAGATTATTGTAATGCATTACTGGGAGGATGTTCAGCAAGTTCAATAAATAAACTTCAATTGATTTAAAAGGCAGCAGCCAGAGTGCTGACGAGAACCAAGAAATATTATCATATTAGCAACATTTTATCATTGCTACATTGGCTACCTGTTAAATTTCATATTAGTTTTAAAATTAAGTTAACTAACGTACAGAGGTTTAAATGGTCTAGCTCCACAGTACTTAAGTAACTTTCTACCACACTATATTCCATCGTTATTAGTATATGGACTGTTAATAGTACCTAGAATATCAAAATCCTCAAATGGAGGTAGATCCTTTTCATACTTGGCTCCTAAACTATGGAATAGTCTCCCTAACACTGTTTGAGATGCAGACACACTCACTCAGTTTAAGTCTAGACTAAAGACTCTATTAAGCCAGACATAGACCTAATTCATCCTTCAACCCACAATTAGGCTGCTTTAGTTAGGTCTGCCGGAACCAGAAACAGTTATCATGATCTATAACTCTGCAATAAACTGAATGGCATCTATGCTAATATTATTTTATTTGTTTCCCTGTCTCAACTTCAGGACTCCTATCCTGAGGCCACCAGAACTAGCTGGATCCAGCTCCATTCCTGCTTTGTGTTGGACTCCACTGCTACATGTTGCTGTAAGATGATGACTATTAGCAGCTGGTGCCAGCCAAACATCACTTCAGTCTCCTACTGTGATGATGAGGGAAGACAGACAAGAGTGCGGATCCAAACGCGGGCTTTATTAGGATAAGGACAGAAATAAACAAACACTAGAACAAAGCAAAGTCCACGATGGGAAAACAGGCAGGAGCGCGAGAACAGCAGGGGAACCTTGGACGGACAACAGGGTAACCATGAACGAGTAGACAGACTGACAGGGAACACGGACAGAGAGCGTTTAAGCAGACATCGGAACTGATACACGGAAACATTATACTGACATTAACGAACGACAACCACAGAACAAACAGACAGGGCTTAAATACACAGACAGAGAACAAAGGAACCAATGAGCAAACAAAACCAATGATAGATTAACGAAGACAGGTGATAATAAAATAGACGACAGGTGCGGACAATAACGCTGTGAAAGCGGTGATGAGGAGTGAGGACGAAAGGAAGTGTAGTTCTAACAGAGACAGTGAAACACAGGCGGGCAACAAGGAAGACATGACAGGGAGCGTGTTCGGTGAAACGGAAAACACAGGACGGACAACAAAGAAGAGTGACATGGGACGCGACTGGTGAGAGTGAAACGGAAAACTTGGGGCGGACCACAATGAGAGGTGACAAACGTGACAGTGAAAACAGAGAACGCAGGGATCGTAACATAGCCCCCCTCAAAAGGACCGGATTCCAGACGGTCTAAACAAACTCAAAAAACAAAAACACAAAATGTTCCAGGCGAGGGGGGCTAGAAGAGGGGGAGAAAAGACAGACCAAAAGGGGCACAAGGGACACAGGGGCAGATCAAGGAGGCACAGGGGGCAATTAGGCAGTCCATGGGGGTACAAGGGGCAGACAGGCAGACTCTGGGGGTGTGTGAAGGGAGCCGGGTCAGGTGGTCAGGGAGGAGGACACAGGTCAGGAACAGGGTCAGGGGCCCTGGGAGGAGACCACAGGACAGGGGCCGGGTCAGGAGGCCTGGGAGGTGGCCACAGGACAGGTCGAGGAGGCCTGGGAGACGGCCACAAGACGGGGACGAGTCTAGGAGGCCTGGGAGGCGGCCACGGGACAGAGGCTGGTTTAGAAGGCCCGGGGGCTGGCCACTTGGCAAGGGCCGGTTCAGGGGACCTGGGAGGTGGCCACAGGACAGGGACAGGTCGAGGAGGCCTGGGAGACGGCCACAAGATGGGGACGAGTCTAGGAGGCCTGGGAGGCGGCCTTCGGACAGGGACAGGTCTTGGTGGTCTGGGAGATGGCCGTAGAGCAGGGGCCGGTTCAGGGGGCCTGGGAGGAGGCCATCGGACAGGGACAGGTCCTGGAGGCGGAGCTAAGGGAGGCTCTGGAAGCTCAGGAGGCGAAGCCGTAGGAGGCTCGGGAGGCTCTGGTGGTGGAGCCGAGGGCGGTGATGCCGTAGGCAGCTCTAGAGGCGGAGGCCTGGAAGGCTCTGGGGACGGAGCTGAGGAAGGCCCAGGAGACGGAGCTGAGGAAGGCGGCGCCGTAGGAGGCCCTAGAGGCGAAGCCCTGGAAGGCTCGGGAGGTGGAGCCGAGGGAGGTGGCGTCATAGGAGGTGGCGCCGTAGGAGGTGGTGCCGTAGGAGGCTCTAGAGGCGGAGGCCTGGAAGGCTCTGGAGACGGAGCCGAGGAAGGCTCAGGAGGCGGAGCCGAGGAAGGTGGCGCCGTAGGAGGCTCTAGAGGCGAAGCCCTGGAAGGCTCTGGAGGCACAGCCGAGGGAGGTGGCACCGTAGGAGGCTTTAAAGGCTGATGATGAGGAGTGATGAGGAGTGAGGACAAAGGGAAGTGTAGTTCTAACAGAGACAGTGAAACACAGGCAGGCAACAAGGAAGACATGACAGGGAGCATGTTCGGTGAAACGGAAAACACGGGACGGACAACGAAGAAGAGTGACATGGGACGCGACTGGCGAGAGTGAAACCGAAAACGCGGGGCGGACCACAATGAAAGGTGACATAAACGTGACAGTGAAAACAGAGAACGCAGGGATCGTAACAACTACAATGGACTTCAGAGGATGAACTGATGCAAACTCCAACCATAAGACATGGTATCCTTCATATGCCATTGCCTTAACCTTGGACTTAGGATAGTCCTCACCGAAATTACCGGCCAGGTTGAACTGCGATGCACCTAACTGATTTCTGCCTGCATCATGTCGGTCTAATGATAGGCTACACTCTTGAAATGGAATACATAGACCATCAATTAATTGCCAACAAAACCGTTCATCAGCCAACTAACAAGGACAATTGCATCTATGTGAACTTCTGCAGTTAATCTAGGATGGACTTCAAATATATTAGTCATTAATCTTACAGTTAATGTTTAAACAATGACCCTTAACTAGGGATGCAAATTATCGATTAATTCATTAATCATTAGTTGATTAACCTTATCGATCGATTAACGATTAACTGATAAGCGGCTATTTTCCTGAGAATGTAAATTTCTCACAGTATCAATAGTGTCTTTAACATAAAAAGTTAAATATTGCTTATATACTGAATAAAAATGCATGTTATATTGCTCAATTGATGTTTTATTATAACAGTTGGGACAGATAATGGCATTTATGTATTTTAACAAAATAAATTATGCACAGAAAATTAAAATACATAAAAAAAGAATTGTGCACTGGTTCACCTCTTGCGATTTAAACATAGAACTGAACAACTTAAATCATCCCTGAGGAAGGTGACAGTAAAATTAGAGGGCGTGCCTTGGAACAGTCAAATGAAGATATAGGCTACCTCTCCTGAAACAAAAACATTCCTGTCTCAATGTGTTTTGAATAGGCTCCTGACCTAGACCCCTATATTTTTGTTCAAGAAAATAAGCATATTAACATGGTCAGGAGTAAGTCGTGTGCGCAGCCTGTTTACAGTGAGGCCAGCTGCTGAGAATACACGTTCAGATGGGACAGACGTGCCCGGTATGCACAGATATCGTCATGCCACATTTGCCAGCCTCGGAAATCTTCCTTCATTGACTTTCCACCATTCTGTGGGACTGGAATCAAGGAGTGGTGAGGGATCCTTCAGAAACATGTCCACTTCCTTTTCTATGTCATCGTTGCTGCTGGTGGTATAGTTTTCACCCATTAGAAGAGTCATAGCAGAAGTGTGTCTCTGAAGTACAGCTCCCTGGACTGGCACATCATCTCCAGTGGTGGCTTCATTTGTTGATGTGGAGCCCACATGTTCTGCCATAGCCAGTTCAAGCAGTTTGGAATGAGCTGAGATCCTGCTTGCTGGGATCAGAAATCCCAGCTGCTTATGCCGAGGGTGCAGCATCGTTGCTATCATTGGTGTTGTTGATGTGAGGTCTTCAGACTCAACCTGTTAAAATAAATGAGAAAGCTAGCATCAGAGTTTTATTTAATAAGGTTTGACATGACAAGGGTAAAACTGCATAAAAACGCAGTTTACACTGTGACAATGTGTCAGTGATATGTTATTCACCCCATAATCTGTAAATAAATATATATATATATATAAACAGATTATGGGGTGAATAACTTATCACTGACACATTGTCACAGTGTAAACTGCGTTTTTATTCAATTAAGAGTTTAATTAATCACCATAGCTTACCTTCATCCGTTCACCCAACGAAGTGCGCACTTTAGATTTGAATTTGGCCACTCTGCTGCTGTCTCCATCTGCCGTCTTGAGATGCGTGTTGATCAGACTGAATGTGATGGGGTACGTGTTGGGTATGGATACTTCAGTATCTGCAGACATTACAGTAGTTGCACATTTGAGAGCCTCCAGTGCTGGCGCCATGTCCTCCATCAGCTGCCAGATGTCGTCTCTCAACTCCAGCGTCCTCGCATCTGTAAGCTTGGTCTCTGAGCGGTCTGATAGTACAGCACACACGGCCCATCGCTGTTCTACGAGTCTGCCAAACATTTCATGTACAGAGTTCCACCTGGTTTTACAGGACTGAATGAGCCGATGAGCTGGTAGCTGCATTTGTTTTTGTTTTGCTTCTAGCGCTTTCGTTGCTGGTGTGCTGTGGTTGAAGTGTTTGACCAACCTGCCAGCAGCTGCAATTACTCGGTTGACACCAGCAGCAGCGAATCCGTCGTTGACGGCCAGATTTAAAGTATGTGCAAAGCAAGAAACTGATTTCCAACTGACTCGTGCGGGGTTGTTTGCTGAGACAATGTTCCGAGCATTGTCATGCACACAGGCTATTACACGCCCGGTGAGTCCCCATGACTCCACAGCCTGGTTGAGTTTGTCAGCTAAATTATCAGCTGTATGTCTCTCTGAGAGGCTCTCCGTGAGAAGGACTGCTGACTTTACCTGCCAGTCGTTTTCAATGTAGTGGCAAGTAATTGTAATGTAGCTTTCTGTAGTCAGTGACGTCCAACAATCCGTCGTCAGAGCCACATTAGCCGCGGCTAATTGTGTTTTTAGCTCAGCCTTCTTGTTTTTGTAGCGTGCTTCCAAGTGGGTAGTTATGGTCGCTCGAGAAGGGATATTATATCCTGGCTCCATGAAGTGTATTAACTCATGAAGTGTATTAACTTTCATATAAAAGATATGGTGCTACATAACATATAAAATATATGGTACATAACATATAAACGATATGGTGCTAACTGGCATCATATCTTTTTCGATCATGCCGCAAATCCTCTGAGTAATGCCCTCCGCTTTCCTGTGGTCACATACTCGCCTTCCCACCACAGCAGCGATTGTAGGTTGTGAAGGCGACAGACTTCCTCCCTGCAACACGGCTGCATGCAAGTTAAGAAGGTGGTATCTTAACGAACTCGTAGAGCTGTTGTACTTAATTGTAGTACCGCAGAGTTTACATTTGGGGTCTTTGTCATCATTAATTAATTTGAAATGCTCCCACACTCCACTCCGTTTTGACCGCCTCATGTTCGTTTCTTTTTTGCCGCATCAAGTTTTTGTCTGGGCTCTAGCGAGTTGCCGCCCGTGAGAATCTCGTGTCACGTTCGCAATGCCGATAATTAATTTAATTTAATCGAGTAAATTCTTGTCGACAATTAATCGATAATCGATTAACCGTTTACATCCCTACCCTTAACACTTACTTAGTTTAATCATTTTAAACCATGACTGGCACTATGCATAAGTAATATTGCCATTATATTCATGATGTTAACTAGAGTGTAACTGGCCCCCACAGTGAGTCTGGTTTCTCCCAAGGTTATTTTTCTCCATTAACCAACATCTTATGGAGTTTTGTGTTCCTTGCAAGAGTCACCTTCAGCTTGCTTACTGGGGTTATAAATGCAAATATAGCTGCATGCAGCGATGACAGCCCAAGCACCATGGGTCCATTTCCACTCTGTGGCTTTCTGAAAAGCATAATGGACACAGCAACAACTCAACATTAATGTAAACTTGGACCCTAAACATACAATGTGTAATAGATATATGCCACCATTCCAGTTGGACTTAATTTAATTTAATCCACTGCCATGACAACACTATTAAAGCTATCAAGCATCCCTTCAGAAATTTCCATTTGCAGTGTCTAAACAATTTTGAAGCAATTTGTGTAAAAGAGGACTATTTCACAGTCTGTTGTAAGTGACTTCCACTTCCTGCTGCCAGTTGGTGGCGCTATGACGTGACCGACAATAGCCACATCCATGTGATTAACCCCAAAGAAAAAATTAAGATGTGTTTTTAACAATAAATTAAAAAAATGGCTTGACAAATACCTCAAAACATGTGAATATGCACAAAAAGAAATGATGACATTTAATGCATTGCCATGGCAACAGTATTTAAGTTATCAAGAATATAATTTTTTCGAAGCAATTCAGGTTAACATAATATGGATATTTCAATGTCTGTTAAAAGTGACACACTTCCTTCAGCCAGTTGGTGGCACTACGACCGTGACCCACAATAGTCACTGCAATGTGATCAGCCTGCAAGGACAAACATGTGGCAACATTTTTTGTTTTTAATTTTCTGCACGCAGAAGATAGGAGTCGTTTCCTTATTCCATTATTTTGACGTTATTGTATCGCTTCACTATAGGAACACTATTCGATATTTCAAAAATCCCTTTGCAATTTAGCATCCTCAATGTCTTGGCATGACGTCGCCCACATTTGGTACCTGTACCATGAAATCCCTGGGAGGAGTATATCAAATTCCTCCGCATGCATTTTTTTCAAACAATCCAAAATGGCCAACTTCCTTTTGGTCAGAGCTTATGACTGTCAGTGTGAAAGTTGTCCGGTTGATGAGATCTATATGTGTACAAAGTTTAGTGACTGTACCTCAAAATGGGTGTGCTAGATAGCCCCCCGAACATGCCCATGTTCTAGGTGGCGCTGAAGAGCCCCTTCTGCACACCCCACCTGTAACTCTGCAACACCCTAATGGCCAGTGATGTGTGTGCAAACTTTCAAGAGGTTTCACACATTATATACCCCAAAATTACAGAAAACCTCAAATTCTGTGAATAACACTTTGTCATGAGTGCCTCTAGATGATGCATAACAATTTTTGTGCAAATCGGAGAAACAATCTAGGAGGATTTTGAAAAGTAGCTTTTCAATACATTTGAAAGTGGTGGACAGGAAGTTAGCTCGATCATGACTTTATTGGTATTGTTCTCGGCATGAAAATCAAAATCTATCAAGACCAGTCTCAATACAGTAGACAAAAAGAGTCAATTGCTATTAGCATTTATATAAATAGCATTATAAATTTTGACCACAAGGTGGCACTTTCCCAGAACTTTTTCAGTCCCTTCTGAGCATGGTGCCAAAGACACATACCGAGTTTCGTAAAGATAAGCCAAGCCCTTCGTAAAATACAGAATTTTATGACTAAATTCAAAATGGCCAATTACCAAAATGTCCGACATAGGAATTTCTTATATCGTTGGACTGGCTATGCCCTACTGAATCTAATGAGACCAATTTGACTGACAACAAACTGTTCTGAAGTTATAAGCAAAAATTAGCTTTTTTCATATCTCGTGACACACCGCTCGTGACACCGCTGCAGGTCACCTCAGGGCCTAATGCTGATAATGCATACCAAGTTTTCTCCCAATCCCCAAAGAGTTACGGAGATACAGCGCATTCTTCATAAAATTTGTTAAAGCGCCATTGGAAAACGGTATGGTTTATCAAAATTCTGTGAATAAATTTTTGTTGTGCATGTCTCTAGACCATTCAGGCCAATTTTCGTGCAAATTGGACAAACGGCCTAGGACGAGTTTGAAAAAGTAGGTTTTTCTAAAAATTCTAAATTGCGGAAAAATTGTCATGGCAGAAAATGATGTCATAGGGTGCATTTGAATTGTCCTGAGCCATGGAATCAGAGGAAAAGTTTTGTTTCTAGGTCTCATGGTCCAAACGTTATTAACATGAAATGAGTGCAAGTTTGGGCAATTGATGGCGCTAGAGGGTTTGAAGTAGAGATGCCAAATTTGCTATGGTGATACATTAGGGGTCAAGCCCCGATGGGGCGAAAGACACCTATTGTTTCTGTTAGTTTTCTTCTTATTATTATTATTATTATTAGGGGTAAACCCCCGAAGGGGCGAAATACCCTTATTGTTTCTGTTAGTTTTCTTCTTATTATTATTATTATTATTAGGGGTCAAGCCCCGAAGGGGCTTAAGACCCATATTGTTTCTGTTAGTTTTCTTCTTCTTCAAAACAGAAACAATAGGGGTCTTTTGCCCCTTCGGGGCTTGACCACTAATAATTCTTAGAAGAACAATAGGGCTCCGCACTGTCAGTGCTTGGGCCCTAGTTATTATTTAATTACTTTTTTAAACAATACACAATCGTATTTCATCAAACTACACAATGATGACTCGAAGACAACATAGATATTACAGTTTTATCTTGTTAATGCCTGATCTTCTGTAAAGCTGCTTTGAAATTAGGTGTGTTGTGAAAGGTGCTATACAAATAAAAATGACTTGACTTCACAAAGTCGTGGACCCTGTATGTCCTTCCTCCCTAGCCCTGTGGCTCGCAAATTCAGCAGAGGACTTTGCAGCCTGTCCACTACGGGTACTAATATGCCCTATACTGGGATAGGTGCTCCACAGGTGCCATTTACTCTGGTAAACCCCTGTGAAGTATTTTACGTGGTATGGTCTCCCTGTCGGCAGACCCGCGTCTCCCTTGGGAAAAGCTTTCTCTGCCCCGGTAGCTGTGTTTGTAGAGCTCCTACCTTTCAAGGCAGGACCTACCACCTTGCCTCTTCCATGTGCGGCTGGTGAGCCCATGTGTCGTATTGGCACATTTTGACCTCCCCTTTTGGGCAGGATGTGGTCTCTGCGGGGTCTTTACCCCCTGAAAAAATAGGAAAGAAAAAGAACACCTTCCCAGATACGTATAATAGCGTTAGAGGGCCCCAGCCGAATCTAATACTATGTGGAGAGAAAACATAGAGAGAAAAGGCAGTGTCTAGCTTGGCCTGCTCCCATGCTAATTACGTTGCTTACCTCCTCAGGGATGTGGGGAACTACATGATTATTAGTATTTGTAGATTATTTTTTAACATGTTTCTATGGTTCAAACCAGCCTATCTGACACCAACAATCATCCATGTGATTATCTCATTAGCCAATCATGTGTCAGCAGTGCAGTGCATAAGATATGCAGATAAGGGTCATAAAAATTCAGTTAATGTTCACATCAACCATCAGAATGGGGAAAAATGTGATCTCAGTGATTATGAGTATGGCATGATTGTTGGTGTCAGACGGGCTGGTTTGAGTATTTCTGGGATTTTCACACACAACAGTCTCTAGAATGTACTCAGAATGGTGCTAAAAACATCCAGTGAGCGGCAGTACTGTGAATGGAAATGTCTTGTTGATGAGAGAGGTCTACGGAGAATGGTCAGACTGGTTGGAACTCAGAAACGGTCTACGGTAACTCAGATAACCGCTCTGTACAATTGTGCTGAGAAGAATATAATCTCTGAATGCTGTTCTCAGATGTGGGTTGGCTCTGTTTCGGTGGCACGAGGGGGACCTACACAATATTATACAATGTTGTGGCTGATCGGTGTATATATATATATATACATATATAATGTATATAAAGTGTATAGGGTCATTAGAAATCTGAGGTATGTATTACTATTTTTTCATATTTTATTTTGCACTTCCATAAATAAATATTTTAAATGATTATTTAATTTCTGTATAAGTTTCATATCACCGTATATCTATTTCTTGATTCATTACAAGGAAAATTTGTTCTATATTATTACAAATACAGTAAATACTATATCACATTGACTTTGTGTGAATTATTAACAATGGTGAATTATTAGTTTTCCATATGCGTATACACATAAATAATTACATATGCAATTTCTGACTCAAGGTGATGCTGTTGTTTCAGTGATTGACTTGATTTACATTTGACATCGACATTTGATGATGAAACAACATGGAATTAAAACATTGCAAGTACAACACACAAACAGTATAAAATGACTATTGCAATGAAAAATGCATATATGTAACTTTGTGTAGTTTATGTGTACCTTATGTGTAACTTTTGTGTAGTTTATGTGTAGCTCAATATGTGCGTGACCGACAGTTGCATCTCATGAAGTTTCAGTGTGAAAGTAATGAATCCTGTTCTAGACTTGTCCTGATTTGATGCATTATCTCTTTGATATATGAAAAATAAAACATCCAAAATGTCATATTTTATTCTATTATTTTCTGTTTTTATTTTTTTTTAAATGTGACACTATCTGTGCATAATTTTAGATTCATTTGTGATAGATTTATGTCACTACAGACCCAAATATGTAAGCCTGTTTGGAGAAATGAAGATGAATTTAAGGGAATTTAACATGACTTCCAGATTTTTAATGTGAGCTCTTGAACCTATCTCTATGTTGATGACATGTTCTCTGAAATTTGCAGTTTTGCTCATCAGGTGAATTAATCCTTTGTAAGGGATGTTCAGATATTCTTTTTTCTAGAAAAAAAGACAAAGATCATCTTTTTTATTTGTATATTTTTTATGATTTTTAATCCCCTTTTCACCCAATTTGGAATGCCCAATTCCCACTATTTAGTAGGTCCTTGTGGTAGTGCAGTCACTCACCTCAATCCGGGTGGTGGAGGACAAATCTCAGTTGCCTCCGCTTCTGAGACCGTCAATCCGCGCATCTGATCACGTGACTCGTTGTGCATGACACCGCGGAGACTCACAGCATGTGGAGGCTCATGCTACTCTCCACGATCCACACACAACTCACCACACGCCCCATTGAGAGCGAGAACCACTAATCACCACCACGAGGAGGTTACCCATGTGACTCTACCCTCCCTAGCAACCGGGCCAATTTGGTTGCTTAGGAGACCTGACTGGAGTCACTCAACACACCCTGGATTCGAACACACGACTCCAGGGTTGGTAGACAGCGTCAATACTCGCTGAGCTACCCAGGCCCGACAAAGATGACCACTAATGAGGTCACAAAGCTGTTTTTCATATGTAAAGACTAGCATCGACTCAGAGAGTGACCTTATACAGGGAGTTTCTTCTCAGATGCTTGTTAAACTCAGTTTTTACACTTTCATGCATCGAAGAGCTCTGTTGGATCACCACGTCCAGAACATTCTTCTGTTTTGGGAATTTCACTTCGAGCCCAAACATGCAATTAAAGTCTCATGGCATACAGATGTGCTCTCCACGCCTGCAGCATCAGCTCAAACAGACTCAAGACAAACACACATTCATCTTCTCCAGATTGCTTTTGGACAGATTTCATGATGCAGGACATTGCTGATATCACAGAACTGTCAATGAGGAGCGAACATGACTCATCAGAGGACAACATTCAAAAGAAAAATAAAGATAGTCATTTGAGTTTGAAAGACCCATATGATCACATTAAAACGTAACATTTCTGGTCGATGTCTCTAGCAATAGAAAGGTCATGGGTTTCATTTCCAGGGAACACAAATACTGATGTTAATCTTGTATGCACCATCAGTCTTTTTGGATAAAATCAAAATGAATAAATGTCAATTTTCAGTGCTATGATCTTTAATTTGATCACACAATGGAACAACGGTGAAGCAAATGTAGTTTTTTAACACCAACATACAGTACTTTAAAGAACATGTACAACAAAATATGTTTGTAACATGTCTTTAATGGCAGCAAAATTGCTGTATGGGAAAAATCCAATACATTTGGATTTGATGTTGACATGAAGCTGTGAACTTACCCTGTCCAACCTTCATGATAACCTTCATAGAGCGAGTTTTGCAGACTCCTCCCTCACGATTCTCCAGTCCTTCCAAAGAGCCATTAGATGTGGCTGTGGAACAGAGGATAAAGTCAGCTGTGAGAGTGTGACTTGACTGAACAGGAGCATTATGAAGTGCCCTTACGAAAGCTACTGTTAATGTTTGAGCTTTTGGTGTAGGTGTGAGAGCACTGATCTTTCATTACTGCTGCTGTTTCAATGTTCTCTTTCTGCATGGCTTGTAATAAGGGGTTTGGTTTAATCTTGAGGGGTCTCAGCTCTCTTTAACAGTAGTGAGGAGGTGGCAATGAGCATTTACATACCATTTAAAACATATTGATAGCTGATGATAGCAGATTAAACAGTGTGCAACTTCAATAAAATAATGTTCATTACGCACTTCAGAGATTTCAATTCAGTCATGAAATTCCTTTTTTTCTTCCAACTAGTGTTAAAGTTATGATCTCCCGTACTGTTCATCTTTGATCTTTGGGTTTTTTCCTCACCTCCTTGCTTTCACGACGACTTCCTTTGTGTGTCAAGTTATCAAATGACATAAGTGGCCATTCCCAAAGGTGCTCATCTAACGAGATGTTAAAGTGGATCTCCGTATCACTTCAGAACAAAAGCCGGCCGAGAGATTCACGCAGTATTCAGGCGCTCAGCTCCGAGTTTAGCCGTGGGCCGGCGATATGACACAATCAGGCTTCGTTTCCACTTCATTTGTCTCTGCTAACCATCAGTACACACTCATGGGGTTTCACATTTTTAGCACAAACTTATAGAGAAACAAGAGCTTTGAAGACATAATGATAATGCCCTGGAATAGTCTGTGAAACAGATGATCATGCCCATGATTCAACATTGTTCAACATTAAAAAAAAACACATATCTCAAGGATTATTTGAGTTTGTTTAATTAGGTTATATTCTAGCCATACCATTAGAGTTAAAGACACCGAATGAGACACTGGTACACATACAGTACTGTATGAATCAAACAAATCATAATGCTAAGATTAATATTAATAATAATAATATTAGCAAACAATTGAATAACAAGAACTAACTTTAATTTCAGGTGAGTTACTCCCTCTGTGTGTAGATTAGATTGAGAGCAGCTGGTATTTTCTGTTAGAGAGATGAGACTGAATCATGCTGAGGTACGAGGTCTTAACACTACCTGCATCTCCTATAGTCCCAACACAAACACCTTTTTAGAGACGTTAGTCTTTTCTTCCTATCTACAATTGAAGATCTTCTCTCATGTCCTGCGCTTGGACTGTCAGGCTCTACCTGAATGCTGATGAAAACCAGCAACAATGCCCTTAAAACTTTAAATCAGGTCCCAAAACACAAGGAAGCACATATAATATAGAGAAGAAAGTGAACTTTCAGAGCTGGAGGAATTACACCACACTGCTCATGATTTATGAATGTATAGCATAATAAACAACACATGATTCATAGTACATTTATTCTGAGCGGTACCCTGAGTAATGTAATTCTCCATATAGAAATTAGTCATTCGCTCAGGAAACTCTCCATTCTCCTATCCAGTTCATTAAAGGGATACGCAAGGACAGAAACATTCAAACTGAACAAATTTACAGAGCAGATGACACAAAATGGTGAAAAAATGTTTTGAGAAGGGGAAATATGTATGAAGCATTTATAGCATGAGTAAGGCTAGCTTGCCTTGGTTTCATTTCCCTTAGTCTCATGTTGTACTTTAACACTATCACGGTGTGTGTTGAAAACATTAAACTGTATAGACAGCCTTATCAACATCTAGTTGCATTACTGAACGCATTTGTCCTGAAATTAATTAATCGATAACTGATAAGCTTAATCGATCAAATTAACTGATTTTCGATAA
This sequence comes from Xyrauchen texanus, assembly GCF_025860055.1. NCBI lineage: Eukaryota > Metazoa > Chordata > Actinopteri > Cypriniformes > Catostomidae > Xyrauchen > Xyrauchen texanus. The sequence goes on along the minus strand of NC_068298.1, from coordinate 43,287,051 downwards.
ATCCGTAACATCCCTAATTGATGTAGTGATAAATATTCTTGCTATTATCAACATCAAAGCCGTTTGGCATGATGAGTGTAAATAACCTCCGAGTTCCCAGGATGTGAACGGCTCCGAGAATCTCCGAGTTACCATCTTGTAATTACAGTAATTCCGACACAACATGAATACAGCGCTAGTATCAAAACAATTATATTTGAATACACTGAAGATTCATCTGCAAATCAATCATTTACACACTCATCTTGACTTAGTTATAAAACACAATAAAAAGCATACTGAAATCTTCCATTGCAGTATTAATACCCAAAACTACTAACACACCTGATTTATTTCATGTACGTTAGAAACATTTGACATGCGAACTGGTTCTTAATGATAGACTTAATGATATTAATTGACTAACTGGGGCCCAGGTCAGGAAGCAGACAAACTGGTTAATCCGAACGTCTGCTAGCTGCCATGAGACGTCACACAGGTCACATAAACTACAACACATAGAGACAGTATCACCTAGATATCTCATAGAGACTGTGTCTGTTCCCCGAACTACCAAACACAATACCCTCACTAAATCATTTAGAAAAAATTTGATTAAGGTCAAACTTGAACAAAACAAACAAATTAAAAATAAACATCATATAAAAATAGGGCTACTAAACATTAGATCTCTTGCTACCAAAGCACTAATTGTCAATGAAATGATTACAGATCATAGATTGGATGCGCTCTGTTTGACTGAAACCTGGCTTAAACCGGATGAATATATTAGTTTAAATGAATCTACTCCCCAGGTTATTGTTATAAACATGAGCCTCGTCTGAAGGGCCGAGGAGGAGGTGTTGCTACAATTTACAGTGAAGTTTTTGGTGTTACTCAGAGGACAGGATATAAATGTAAGTCTTTTGAACTAATAATGCTTAATGTGACACCGTCAAATACAAATATAAATAAAAAATCTCTGTCGTCCTTTACCCTTGCTACAGTGTATAGATCACCCGGGCCTTATTCAGATTTCCTTAGTGAATTTTCAAATTTTCTATCAGATCTTGTAGTTACTGTAGATAGAGCCTTAATTGTTGGTGACTTCAACATTCACATAGATAATGAAAATGATACATTGGGATTAGCATTTATCGATATTCTCAACTCTCTCGGAGTCAGACAAAATGTAACAGGACCAACTCATCGCCATAATCATACGCTAGATTTAATTCTTTCATATGGAGTTGATGTTGATAATATAGAAATTCTGCAGCAGAGCGATGACATCTCGGATCATTACCTCGTCTCTTGCATGCTGCAATCAGCTAATGTTACTCAATCTACACCACGCTATCGTTTAGGTAGAACTATTCTTTCGACCACTAAAGATAGCTTCACTAATACTCTTCCAGATCTATCTCATATACTCAATAAACCGCAAAGCCCAGAAGAACTTGATGAAATAACAAAAAATTTAAATGCAGTCTTCTCTAGCACCCTTGATGTTGTCAGCCCCACTTCGATTAAAAAAAATAAAAAAATAAGCCCTGCACCATGGTACAATGATCACACTCATGCTCTCAAGAGAGCAGCTCGGAAAATGGAGCGCATGTGGAAAAATACAAAATTAGAAGTATTTCAGGGTGCATGGAAGGATAGTATCTGTAGCTACAAACACGCACTAAAAGCTGCCAGGTCAGCATATTTTAGTAAACTCATAGAAAATAACCACAACAATCCTAGATGTTTATTCAGTACTGTGGCTAAATTGGTTAGGAATAAAGCCTCAACCGAACCAGATATTACGTCACACCTCAAGAGTAATGACTTCATGAATTTCTTTACAGATAAAATTGAAATAATCAGAAATAAAATTGGAATTATGCAATCATCTGTCATAGCACCTCAGAAATCAGAGTCGACTAATTTCCCTCATGTGCATCTTCAATCCTTCGCTATCATAGGTCATGAAGAGCTAACAAAACTTATCGAAACATCAAAAGCCACAACTTGTTTGTTAGATCCAATACCAACTAAGCTCTTAAAAGAGGTATCTCCTGTAATATCAGAACCTCTTCTTAATATCATTAACTCCTCGCTATGCTTAGGACATGTCCCAAGAAACTTTAAAATGGCAATTATCAAACCGCTAATTAAGAAGCCACAACTTGATTCTGGAGAACTTGCTAATTATAGACCGATTTCAAATCTCCCGTTTATGTCAAAAATACTAGAAAGGGTAGTATCCTCCCAAATATGTTCATTTCTACAGAAAAATAGTATATATGAAGAATTTCAATCTGGATTTAGGCCTCATCACAGTACAGAGACTGCACTTATCAGAGTTACAAATGACTTGCTCTTATCATCTGATCGCGGCAGCATTTCTCTTCTAGTGCTTTTAGATCTTAGTGCTGCATTCGACACGATAGATCACGACATTCTCTTGAATAGGCTGGAGAATTATGTTGGAATTTGTGGAGTGGCATTAGCATGGTTTAGGTCATATTTAGCAGACCGTTACCACTTTGTCTATGTAAATGAGGAATTGTCAAACCAAACAAAAGTAAAATATGGAGTGCCACAGGGATCAGTTTTAGGGCCTCTGCTTTTCTCCATGTATATGCTTCCCCTGGGAGATATTATCAGGAATCGTGGAATAAGTTTCCACTGCTATGCTGACGATACACAACTTTATATTTCTTCAAAACCTGATGAGATTTCACAATTATCAAAATTAACAGAGTGTATCAATGAAATAAAAGATTGGATGGCCAGAAATTTCCTTCTACTCAATTCTGACAAAACAGAGGTTCTAATTATTGGACCAAAAAGCTCTAAAAATAAGCCACTAAAATATAATTTGACTCTAGATGGATGTACCGTTACATCATCTTCAACAGCAAAGAACTTAGGTGTTATATTTGATACAAATCTGTCCTTTGAAAATCAAATTACAAATGTTTGTAGAACAGCATTCTTCCACCTAAGAAATATTGCTAAATTAAGGCACATGCTCTCGGTTGCTGATGCCGAAAAACTAATTCATGCGTTCATGACCTCAAGACTAGATTATTGTAATGCATTACTGGGAGGATGTCCAGCAAGATCAATAAATAAACTTCAATTGGTTCAAAATGCAGCAGCCAGAGTGCTGACGAGAACCAAGAAATATGATCATATTAGCCCCATTTTATCATCGCTACATTGGCTACCTGTTAAATTTCAGTATTGATTTTAAAATTCTGTTATCTACGTACAAAGCTTTGAATGGTCTAGCTCCGCAGTACTTAAGTGATCTTCTAACACGCTATATTCCAACACGTTCATTAAGATCGCAAAATTCTGGCCTATTAATAGTTCCTAGAATATCAAAATCCACAAAAGGAGGAAGATCCTTTTCATATTTGGCTCCTAAACTATGGAATAATCTCCCAAACACTGTTCGAGATGCAGACACACTCTCTCAGTTTAAGTCTAGACTAAAGACTCATCTATTTAGCCAGGCATACACCTAATTTATCCCACACTTAGGCTGCTTTAGTTGAGTCTGCCGGAACTAGAAACATTGAGCATGATCTCAAACTCTGCAATAAATTGAATGGCATCTACGCTTACATCTTTTTATTTGTTTCCCTGTCTCAACCTCGGGACTCCTATCCTGAGGTCACCAGAACCGGCTGGATCCAGCACCATTCCTGCTTCATGTTGGACTCCACTGCTACATGTCGCTGAATAATGATGACTAAATGCGGTCGATTGATGGACTACGATCGTGAAATGGAATGCATAGACTAACTATTGCCCACAAAAGCCTTCGTCGGCCAATTGACAGGGACACTTGCATCTATGTGAACCTCTACAATTAATCTAGATGGACTTCAAAGACTTTGGTCATTAATCTTACAGTTCAAACACAATCGATTTTTACTCAATGACACCTTAACACTTAGTTTAATAATTTTAAAACATGATTTTACCTATACATAATTAATATTTACATTACATTCATAATGTTAGCCAGAGGGGAACTGGCCCCCACAGTGAGTCTGGTTTCTCCCAAGGTTATTTTTCTCCATTAATCTACATCTTATGGAGTTTTGTGTTCCTTGCCACAGTCGCCTACGGCTTGCTCACTGGGGTTATTAACTCTTTCCCCGCCAGCGTTTAAAAAAAAAAAAAAAGTTGCCAGCCACCGCCAGGGTTTTTGACGATTTTCGCAAAACTTTAATGGCCCGCAGAATATTTAATTCCATGAATATATGAAGATGCTATATATCAAAATAAAGATCTGAGCCTCTGCTTTTAGGCAAATAAAAAACGATTTTATTTTATCTTCATTTGTTATTTTTAATGCCATTAAGGCATTAAAGGTAGGCTTTGTCAAAAACAACATTTCGGACAAAAAGCTGAGAAAAGGCATTTCTATCTACATTTTGAGCTACATTCTCAAAACTCCACTTACGTTTAAGACGATCGCAGTCTGTTTCTTTGATCAAAGAGTTGCGTACTCTTTCAAAACATGCGTCGTGGTCTTTCTTACCATATTCCACCTAAAACACGGATACCAGGAAAATTCCGTGTTTGGCGGAAGCTTTTTCATAAAACCCGGAAAATTCCGTGTTTGGAAGGGAAAGAGTTAATATAATTATCATTTAATTATTTTTAAACCATTAAAATCAAATTTTGTCTAAATTACACAATGATGATTAATCGACTTTATGGACGTTGCAGTTTTTGTCGTCTGTTAATGCTGATGTTCTGTGAAGCTGCTTTGAAACGATGTGTGTTGTGAAAGGCGCTATACAAATAAAATTGAATTGAATTGAATTGAATTCACAGCTCTATGAATCCAAGACAAACAAACATGTCGGTATGATGAAGTGCTGAGAGCTAATATGCTGTGTGTGTGTGTGTGTTCCTCTCCAGTGACATTTTCAAACACAGAATGCTGCTTACAGCTACAAACATTAACCTCCAAGATGCCTCAGCTTATAAATTCCTCACTATTTACATACATAAATTGTGACGGCTAAAAATCCAAAACAAACTGTGAGAACCATGTTCATGTATTACTTTATTGCCGTTTTATAGATCAGTAAATCAATGATCAATTTCACATTGGTCATTGGAGCAGCCTGAAAGACAAAACTGTTTTCAACAGAACAAAAGTGATCCATGGAGATTGAAAAATAAAAAGCTGCAAAACATCATGTTGATGTTTACATCAGTCACACTTCATTAAATCTGTATGTCAGGGAGTTATTGACCGTCTGCTCTGCAGTATATTGTGTGAATACTGTGAACAGTATGGAAATGTTCTGTATGCGTGGAATACCCCCATGACCGGGTATTCCACGCATACAGTTGTGATTGTGAGAATGCAGTAAACAACTGAGCACTGCACAACATCACCTTCTTGCCGAACATCTAAAACAATGCTGGCTGCGGGGCGAATTGCGCTCGTTATATTATACATGTATATATATGGTGGTATTTTTACCAGCTGAGATCAAACGAAGAGCTAATATAATGTGTAAATTAGTCAAAAGAGCACCAGGAATTCCTCCATTGCACACACAAATTAAGATTTGCTGCAAGGACGGCTGATGGATGTTCCGATGCCTGTACCAAACTATAATGGGCAACATAGCTCCTGAACCATGCTTGAGGTCAGTATTAGACAAAATACATCGTGTTTTTAGTCCATTTAGACGTATTTTGTCCATGTTGCGTTATCAATCGAAGGGACTGATTCTATCAGAGGTAATGAAGATCTTACAGCCACTGCTGCCAATGTTCTGTTGATGGCTCACTTTAAAGAGGAGACCACCTCTCTGTTCCTCTTGGCAGACGTGAGTAAACGTTTTCATATACAAATAAAATGTATAATGTTACGATTAATATTGTTACTACTGTTGCATTACGCATGATGTTAACAACATTGCTTTTGTTCATGTATTTTGTCATTTCAGATCACTGCGACTCAGATGGACATTGAAGCACAAATGTCTTTGCCCGACATCCCAAGGCTGATCATACTTGGTAGTATTTGTTATTATTTCAAGTGATGGGGGCAGGGGGATTATAGTTCATTACATTTTTGTGATATCTAGGGAGTATTTAATAACACCTCTACCTCTGTGTATGTCTGGAAATACCCTATTAGGTTGCTCAAAATGGATGGTTTCCATTGAGGGGAGAGTGGTGTGTGTTTTGGACAGTCATTCCAACTTTGAGCTGAAGAGCAGAGAGAGCAGCTGCATTGTATGTAGGGCTGGGCGATAAAACAATATCGATATTTATCAAGATAAATAAAATCCACGATATTGAAAATAAGCTTTTGAGGAATTTTCTATATTTATGTACGTGTCGCTAAAACACAAGCATTTCGGCTTTCTCAGGCTGCGTTTCCTCTAGGGCAGATGAAAACCGCTCAAAGGCACTCACAGCACTTGGGGAGAGCTTGCTCTGTACCGCTGCCAATCCTACGATCCACCTTGCAAGCATGATGCTCGGCTTTCATAGGAATTAATTGAAAACACTCTCAGCTTCACTCACAACGCACCAGTGGTAACGTAGGTTCAGACTGGAAGAACTTGCTAATGCTAGCTGCCTTGCTAACAATTAGGTTATGTTGGACACCGGATTGATTCCATCTGCACCGCAAGACTTCATGACAATGGTTGCGCCCTCTCATCGTCTCTAGTGAAGAGCGCAACAGAACAACAGTGATGTGGACAACAGCTCTGATCTTTCTGCGCTGTAATCTTGAATATTGTTCTCTAGCACCAAACATGCATCATTTCTGCCCTGTCCCGCTCCACACGCATTGCCTCTTTTCCATGCATGTATGTAGACATGAAGCGCCGCATGAGTTAATGTCATTTCAAAGCACCTTTTAGACCATAAAGTTTTTCCCTTTTATTAATCAGCATGTTACGAGCCTTTAATAATAAACAAATCGATTTCTGTTAAAATTTCATGAAAATCAATTAAATTTAAATGACTAGTTGGTATACTAGTCCCTCACTTTAATGAAAGTATACAAATGTTCTTTTAATTAAAAAAAAAGTTTTGTAAATTTTCTCTCGGGGCACCCCTGAACCCAGATTCAGCATCATTCCACAGTCACAAGGGCTTCTATGCCCCATACTTGGGTATCTGAATCTAAAAAATATTTCATTTTAATGTAAAAATATTCCAACAAATACTGGACTGCTGTCACTATGCTTCAGAACAAATAGAGGATCTTTTAACATTCATTTTCAATTGATAAACTATAAAATATTTTAATATTTTGGTAAAAGATCCCACAAACCCCACTGCTTTGGGTGTCTCTGGACCCCCTGTGCAGTTTTGTAGAGACTATTTTGACTGTTTAGAATTTAAATGTAAATGTACAACAGCATGACTGCTGTAATATATTTTACAGTAAGGAAAATAATACTGTAAAACATATTACAGCATGTCTGCTGTAAAGACAAAATACAGTATTTAGCTGGCAACTCTGTTGCCAGTATATTCCTGTAATTTTACAGTGATATATGTAGGTGAAAATGGGGGTGCTACAGAGGTCATCTTACGCACCCATGTTAACTGTCACTGGCCAACAGGTTGGCCATTTTAATGTGGCTATAAAACAAATACTTTGTTTTATAACAAATACTCCATCAGTGTTCACAAACTTGGTTTCAAACTAAAGCTTAAAAACTAAAATTTCATCTTCATTTCTATTTTGCAGTTAGAACATTACAGTGAAAACATGTGGCTCTGTAGATGGACACACTTCTGTGTTTTACATGGGTTAACTTTCTACAGGGAGAATTTGTCCTATTAACCTGTTGATGTGCACCCCCTTTTTGAGCACAAACCCTGAAAATGACATATCTGAACTTAAATAGTTGTATTTACAGGACCCTTTGGAGTATGGACACATTTCTAGTATCTTTTGAAACATGTTTTGATGCACACTGAAAAGTGTGGCATTAAAGTCTAAATGAGGATTGTTCACCTGGCTACTGCTCCCTCCATATGACAGATAGAGGTCTGCCATATCTCTCTCTCTCTCTCTACACACACACACACACACACACACACAGTGTATATGTGTATACGTTTATTTTTTGTTTTATTGCTAAATGATAAATTTTTGCTATAATTTAATATAATTATTTATTGAAAAATATGTAGATAGTCTAGGTTACGTATGTAACCTCCGTTCCCCGATGGAGGGAACGAGAAGTTGTGTCGGAGAAGCGACACTAGGGGTCTCTCTTGAGCGCCGATATATATACCTCTGTTCTATGAAAAAAGGGCAGTGAGAAGTTGGCAGACGGTATTTGCATATCCCGCCCCCGGACATACGGGCATTTAAGCGGGGCGAATACGGGAGTTCATTCAGGATTTTTCTGAGGAGCCGGAAATGGTCCGGCCACAACAGTGGCTCGGCTCAGCGACGTGGCAGGGAAGACACAACGTCTCGTTCCCTCCATCGGGGAATGGAGGTTACTTTGTGTTGGAGAAGCAACACTAGGGGTCCCACTTCAATCATGCCATGCACTGAGCCGTATACGTGAACTGCTGATACAGGAGCGGGCAGGTATTCTTACGTGCAAAGGCGACCAGCTGTATCAGGCTGCACATACCCTTCCCCAATGCCCCATTAAAGTCATCAGAATCCTTCTGGTTACCCTAGTGAGGGGAACAAGGTGATGCTTGCCAACCTGCTTCCTCCTTTCCTATCTTTAAGTGTTACAAGTTTAAATTATATTGGGAAAATAAGGACATAAATTAGGTTAGAATACTGCATGTCTGCCTACCAACTGGTAACCAACAATTGTTCTTCGATGTTGCCACAATGTCGTCATGACAGACTTGCACCGCTCCAAAGTTATGGCTATGAATACAGGAATTAAATTTTTCTGGTTGTCACAACATAATCAAATATATTATTATATTAAAAGTTTGGTCATCAAATTACGATGTATTTAGAAAATCTGGAATTACAAAATGGCTGAATTTGCTGCTGCTTTTCTCAAAATTTGCAATGTAATTTGCAGCAAATTACATTGATTTGTGCTAATGACATTTTAAATACAATTATATGTAAACATCTTAGTGCATAATAACTGAATATGCAATTAGCAACCAAAAAAAAAATAAAAAATGCACACAAAAATAGCATACATTTAGGTGAAAGCTGTGTGTATTTTAAGTATTGTAATTTTCTGCCTCGGAGAATGAAATAAACATATCCAAGTTTAAAATAGACGTACAACAAATCTGTACAAATACAGCCACGGCCCATGCAATAAATTTTTTCATCAGGGTACACGGTTACTTTTCAAACTTGATCTGACACAGAATATTCAAGCAGCCTAATTTACACTTAGATAACTCCTGATGTTGCTATAACAATACAAAAAGCACTTACCATTTTACTTGAAATGAAAATCAGTCCCCCTTTCCTGTTTAATTAATCAATCGCATGATCATGCAGAACATCTCAGGTTTGTAAATCCATAAGGATCTCTTTCTTAATGACAATACCAGAAGTGATGACAGCCGACCTGTCAGCAAGATCTCGCACTCTTCGATTTCAAATTACCTTCATCACTTAAAGCGTGATTGCATCACTCAAGGCTAGCCAGTAGTAGGTAAGTGGACTGAAACATATCCTAAACACCACACCCACAAGAACAAATAAATCAATCTGATTGGCTGATGAATCTGACTTAAGATGACTATTCACTGCAGTGTTGAGGGATTCTGTGGAATGCTGAAGGTCTGACTGGGTGGAGCTCAAACTCACAAATGTGTCCACTTGTGGTGAAGATAATTACACAGATTTTTCCTGTCATTGTCTGTTTGCCCTAATATGGTGTTTCGTTCCTGTGTTACTTCCCGTGAGACTTCAGTTACGTGATGGTCTAAGCCCGTGTACGGAAGTAAACAAGGTTATAAAAGCGAGTGGTGTTTACATTCACGAGTGACATTGATTAAACATGCATTCTAAGGATTACTTTTATGCACATTCTAGTTGGAGGATACAGTAGAGGACTCTATTAGTCTCTTTGAGGAGTTTTCTACCATATTGGATTAATTACCTGAGAGGAACATTAATCTTTGTGCTCCCTTGACATAAACTGTCATTAAGGTGAGACTGAAACTAACTCAACTTGTATATATTGTGCACTGGGACTTTGGAAAGCTTCACACACACACACACACACACACACACACACACACACACACACACACACTTTGTGTACGGTAATGGTAATTGTTGTTGAATGTTTGATGGTATTTACATGTTTAATACACTTTGGATTTTTCATACTGCTTGTGTCTGATATTTTAACATTCATTCACAGTAGGAAAGATAAGTCTTTATTTCTCATGTACTACGCTAGTGAAGCGGATTGTTACAAGTGTAGAGCATATATTGCCATTTTCAGATTCATAGCCTACAGAACCACGGGGCACAAACTAATGTGGGTTTAGTTGTCACACACGTAGTTTAAACGTTTCCACACATGCTGGTAAGATGAAACTTAATTTGTTTACTTATTGCCATATCAACACTGTGTAGATAAAAAAATATTGCGGGAAACTCTGCTCCAGCAGCATGAATGTGTGTGAGCGCACTGGTATGAACACCTATGGTACAACCCAGCCATGAAACACTCGATTTATATAGGAAGGAAACACACTGCATGCCGGTGCTGCACATTAACAATCAGATCACCTGGTTAACCCACAAAAGAGAGAGAGCGAGAGATAAAGACAAAACACATGCTCTATATACACACAAACAATACTCTATACACAAAGTAGTTCATATACATAACATGCGAAAGAGAGATCCCTTCTAGACAGGACACAAAAAAATCTCTGTGTTATTTTGGGAATCATTATTGGAGCTTAGATGCTCTCTAATAGACATTTCTTGTAATTGCTAATCAACACACTGGGTTAGACTTAGCCTGGGTTTTCTTGTATTTTTAAATGTCAGTTGAAATTTTATTAGATTGCATTTAAATAAAATAAATATGCTTATCAACAATAAATTTTAAAATTAAAAACATGTGAATATACACAAAAATGAATGATGAGATGTAATGCATTGTCATGGCAACAGTATTTAAGATATCAAGAATCCCTTCCTAGTTTCAAATCTGCACTGTCTTGACATTATTCTAAAAATGTTTGATGCAATTCAGGTTAACATAATAGTGATATTTCAAAGTGTGTTTAAAGTGACACACTTCCTTCCGTCAGTTGGTGGCACTATGGCCGTGACCCACAATAGCCATATCAATGTGATCAGCCTGCAAGGACAAAAATTTGGCTCAATTTTTACGTAAAATCACTCCATGCACGTAGACAATATGACGATATGATATTTCCTTATTCCATTTTTTTGTTATTTTATCGCTTTGCCATGTCAACGCTGATCGATATATAAAGAATCCTTTTGCAATTTAGCATTTTCAATGGCTTGGCATGATGTTGCCCACATTTGGTACATGTAACATAAAATCCCTGGGAGGAGTCAAATTCCTGGGCATGCATTTTTCAAACAATACAAAATGGCAAACATCCTTTTGGGCAGAACTTATGACTGTCCGGCTTTATGAGATCTATATGTGTACAAAGTTTGGTGACTAGCTCAAACGGGATGTGCTACATAGCCCGCCGAACATGCTCATGTTCTAGGTGGTGCCGCAGACCCCCCCCACCTGTAACTTTGTCATGCCCTAATGGCTAGTGACTCTGATGTGTTTGCAAACTATCAAGACTTTGCACGCATGTTATGTACCCCAAAAGTACTGAAAACCTTGAAAGAAATTTAAATAAAATAAAAAATAATAATAGTGAAGATCACAAATATATTTCTGTTAAAGAAATGGCTTTAATTTAGAAATGGACCTAAGGTGGAAGAAGCTTCCTTTAACAACAGTTCTAACCAGCTTATCAAAGAGCATTGCAGAATAAAAAATGACACCAAGGTTCTTAACATTGTTTTGCAAGTTAAAAGATAAAGGACCTAACTGGTTACCAATGCTCAAGATATATAACGGAAAGCCAAAAGCAATAACTTCAGATTTATTTTCCTTAAATTGAAGAAAATTATTTGACATCCAAAACTTTATATACTCAAGACAGGAAAATTTATTACTTAATAAACAGCTATTGGTAGACCTAACAGGCAGATAGAGTTGTGAATCGTCAGCATACCAGCGATATGAGATATTGTGTTCTTGAAATATACAACCCAGAGGAAGCATAAACAGAGAAAAGAGCAGAGAACCCAAGTTGGAACCCTGTGGAACACCATATGTAATAGGTGCAGAGGATGAAGAAAAACCACCAATGCAGACAGACATAGTTCTCTCAATGAGATAAGAGTTTAACCATTTTAACACCAGCCTTTGTGCTGAAAACACTCTCGAGGCTATTTAGGAGGATGTTGTTATCTATGGTGTCAAATACTACACTGACATCTAATAAAATGAAAACAGCACCTTTCTCAGAGTCGAGGGAAAGTAAAATGTCCTTTGTTACCTTAAGCAGCACATATTCAGTGTTGTGCAGTGCTCTGAAATCCATCTGAAATTTGTCAAATACGTTAAAAGAATTCAGATAAAGCTGTGAGAAAACCACTTTTTCCAAAATCTTGGAAATGAAAGGCAACTTGGAAACTGGCCTATAATTGTTAAAAACAGTGGGGTCATGGTGGGTTTTTTCAACAGGGGCTGGACTACAGCATGTTTAAAATGGGCAGGAACCACTGCATGGGAAGGTGAGACATCCAAAGGATAGTTAGCAGGTTTCATTAAAGAAACCATGTCTAATAATTGAGACCAGGACACAGGCTGAAAATGATCAAATGAGCTAGGTGATGGAGAAAACTCCAAAGGATCAATAATAAAGGGCACAATATGTGATCAAATATCCTGGGAAAATCATCACAGGTCTTAGAGGTAGCAGCAGGAAAGACAGCGAAAGGAGGATTAAGAACTGTATCAATCGTGTTAAAAAGAACCTTGGGCCTATGGGGATTCTTAGCAATCAGCTAAGAAAAGTAATTTGATTTAGCATGCTTAACAGAAATTTGGTTAAGCTACCTCAGAATAGTTCAAAAGATACCAGAAATTTCTCCTTTTCCCACTTCCGTTCGGTCCTTCTACACGACTGTCTAATAGAGCAGGTATGCTCATCGAGCCAGGGCCAAATATTGGCTTTGTTAAATGGTTTCTGTGGCCTAAGGGAAGCAATAGAGTCTAAAGTAGAAGTACAGGTGGAGTTAAAAACTTCAACCAACTGAGTTGTGTCTGAGCAGTTAGAAATGACAGAATATGTGAAAAGTGAGTAGAGGTATAAGCTTCAGAAAACTGCGTAGCAGTGGATGAGTGAATGGGGTGCGAGTAGCGCAAGGGTATGGGGTATGTAGGCGGAGGAGATGAGAGCACTGATTCTAACACCATAGGACAATGGTCAGAAATGCCAGCATCCAATACATAAATATTAGTTACTGTGAAACCAGATATTAATATAAGATCAAGGGTATGACCTTTTAAGTGAGTTGGACCTGAAACTAACTGTGTGAGATTAAAAGAGTCCACAATGCATACAAAATCTTTAATGAGAGGTTTAGTTGTACAACAGACATGAATATTAAAATCTCCAAGAATTAACAGCTTGTCACAGCGAGGCACCAATGAAGACAATAAATCCGAAAACAATGCACGTGCAGAATATAGGGCAAGATAAATCAACGTTCGTAAGTTGCACTTCAAAGCTTGAAAACCCATTTACTGGCAAAAGTCTGCAATTAAACTGATTTATGAAGACAGTGGCTAAGCCACCATCACTGCCAGTGGTACTAGGAAAGTAAAAAAAAAGTACAATTCACCGGGGAGTGTTCACCAAAAGGGATGATATAACCAACATTAAGCCAGGTCTCAGTCAAAAATAAAAAGTCCAAATTGTGAGAAATAAAAATGTCATTTAATATAAAAGATTTATTTTAAATGGAGAAGCTGTAATTAAAAGCCATAGAGTCTGATACAGCATGCTTTGAGGAGTATTCCAACAAACAGAGATGACCAAAGGTGACTGTACCACTCCCATTACTTTGTCTAGCGGCAAGTCGGCGAGAAGCAGACCAAAAACATGGTATATGGCCACCAGAGGAACAGATTTTGTGTGTCCTTTCACCATGCTTTTGACAAGACGGTGAACATAATGAGGGCGATGTGTGATCCCAGAAAGCAGGCAGGCGTAAGGATGAATTCAGGCACAGTAGATCAGAAGTATAAACACACACCATGAAGTTGAAGCTGTCATACAGTTCGGGAGGTAAGTGTTGTGAGTTGTGCCATAGGAAAGGTCGTTTTTTAAAAAAGGCAAAAATAGCCAGCCAAAATGTTAAAAAACGCTCAATCCTACAACATTTTACATTTACATTTATGCATTTGGCAGACGCTTTTATCCAAAGCGACTTACAGTGCACTTATTACAGGGACAATTCCCCCGGAGCAACCTGGAGTTAAGTGTCTTACTCAAGGACACAATGGTGGTGGCTGTGGGGATCGAACCAGCAACCTTCTGATTAACATTTATGTGCTTTAGCCCATTATGCCACCACCACTCCACTAAGGTAACCTAAGTACCCTAAGGTACCGTTCAAAGAGCAAATAATATTCCAAAAATAACGCTGAATCCACTTCAACAGTACAACGAAGATAGTGGTAAAATAAGTTCACTCAAAAATGTTAAATGAAAACAGTCCAGAGAAAATTTCCAGCAGCACAGCATTCATAAAACTGTCCCAGGAAAGCAAATCAGAGTAAAATCCACATAAAAGCATTTGAAACTAAATGAAGCACATCCAAGCAAAACAGTAACAATAACATTAATAATAGCTCATAGGCTGGTTTCACTGATTGACTTCAGTGGCCCAAACAACTGCCCCTTTGCCCACATGAGCTAATGTGCCCCTCTGGGTGATATATAGGCTAGACTGACATGTATTAAATTATCAAATGCTTAGAAATGTACACATCTGAAATTATGTGATTGCATTGTTGTATTTTAATATATAATTCTCGCTGTTTATTTTGGACTGCTTTACAATGGCTGTTAGATAATCGGGTCTACCAGACCTTCATTATCATTTGTAATCAGTCAAATATTTCTCTGTTAGCACATGTGTCATTGAACATCTTCAAATAATGCCATAACATTTGTTTTCAGTTCTAATTACCTTTATTTACTTTAAACAAGCCACGCCTCTACAAGCGATAAAACATATGTGCAATGGCTCAGAAACTCGTATCCGCGCACATTCACACGTTTCAGATTAAACTGGATCTGGGTGACACAACCGACCCAGAAATACACAATATTTTCAACATAAAAGTTTGTTTGAGTCATTTATGGCAATAATGAAAACATGGACTGGTAACAGGTGGAATTATCACCCCTCCACTCAAATGCTCTGGTAAGTAAAGATGTAGTATTACATACTAAACATAGTCTATCTTTTCTACCTGTAAGATAGCCAAAGCTTCTTCCAATGAAGAAAGACTTTCACACTGAGATCCTCTCATCAGACCAGCCAATGCTGATCTACTTTACTAGCATGCTAACACTTTACGTTTCAATTATTCATGGTTTTCCATGAGTATATGAGTGTATATATTGCGTTCTTCTTTATTGCAGTATCGTCTAATGGAATTTCATGCTTGAAAGCTGTTGAGTGGCAAAATTCTGCTGCACTTTACACCGTTAAACTCACCTTACATCACCTCTAAATCTAAAGTTGTTGAAAAAGTTTAAAATTAAATTGAACCAAGGGATTTGGAGGCTGCAACTCTGTGCGTCATACAAACAGAAGACAGGTGCATGATAGTCTCAGCTCACAATTGATTTAAATAGAGTTTGATGTTAATGTGATGAGAAATATTGGATACAATTATTATATTTGTATTAATATAATGCTTTGAATATTTTGAAATGGTATGTGATGCATCTAGAATGATGTAAGGGGTATCTTAGAAGACAGCATAATTATGTTACCATTTGGAACATCATTCACATTGGAAGCATGGCTTTGATGCTTTAAAATGCTGCCAATGTATGTAGCTCACGCTGGTTTAGAACAGATCCACAGTCTCAAACCCAATAGGGGCAGAATATTTGTACCCCTGCAGGGTAGACCCATTTTTCCAGAGTGACAGGTCTTTCTGTAATCATTAACTTGCTGAAATATGATGTTGTTATGGTAGTAGTTCAGTGGTTATGCCTCATAAAAGCTCATAAAACAGAGACAGCAGATTCAAACCTCAGAGGAATGACCTGTGAACCAGACAATTACCGAGTCAACCCTCTCACCATTGTGCTCTCGAACGAAGCATGTCCCCCCAGGTCTTCATCCACCTGGGCTGTGTCTGCAATTAGCACCTGTAATTTACTTTGGGGTAAAAAGATTTTGCTAAATGACAAATGACTGATCTGTATTCAGTGTTCAGCTCTACACTTCCTCCCAACCAGATACAATTGAATTATTTTCAGAATTGGATTGCATTAAAGACTGGGTGCTTCAAGAAGTAAGCTGTTCGACTACAGTCTTTGTCTAGATGTTTCGACAAGACCTGGGTGTCATGTTTGACAGTAATTTGTCAGTTTTAAACCATATCTTTAATGTCTCTCACTAATACTTGAGATAAGGGACAAAACATGTTTTAAATCTTTTTTTTTTTTTTTTAATACTAAATTAATTAGAAATGGACATATTTGTATACAAAGGTCAGCTAAAGAACCATGTAATGGAACAGGTTTTTTTTTTTAAAACTTTTTTAAAAAGTGACATTTATTCACTTCATAACTTAAATCTTACTGTCATTTGAGTCAAATCCGTAAGACACTAAAAGCATGCTATTTTAATTTGATCAATCCAACAAGAGTGCAAAGTCTTTAATTACCTAATAATGGGGTTCAGTAAACAAGTTAAGCGATAAAATACATTCTATACATTTTCTGTTTTCACACTATTCTGAAAATGATAACGTAGTTGACAAAATGTAATATTTTGAATATCACTATCTGTTAGGCTTAGGTGTTGGTTTAGGGTAAGGGTGCCTGTTTTGTTCACCTATCATTTGCTTATAGCACATTATTGGTTAGATTTATGTTAAAGTTTTAGGTAAAGGAGGTACGTTTTACTTACCAGAGACGACATCCTGCCCGAAGGGGAGGTAACATGTGGCAATACGACACGTGGGCTCATCCGGTGGCAGGAGCTCTACAATCACAGCAACCGGGGCAGAGAAAGCTCTGCCCAAAGGAAGACGCATGTCTGCTGACAGGGAGACCATACCATGGAAAATTCATCACATGGGGTTACCAGAGTAGGCACTTGTGGAGCACCTATCCAATTACACGGCATATTAGTACCCCTTGTGGGTCTGGCTGCAAACTCCTCCGCCGAATTTGAAAGCCACAGGGCTAGGGAGGAAGGCATCCAGGGATCATGGGTTCATGAACTCGCATGGGAAAGAAACGCTCATATTCCATATGCCAGACTGCTCGTAGAGTGTGCTCATATTTCCAAAGGGGCAGGCATGGCCTGGCCTTGTATGGCAGCACGATGACATTCATGATTCCGTGGGAAAGCCTCTGTTTGGAGACAGCATTACCTTTCTGCTGTCCGCCAAAGCAGACAAAGAGCTGCTCAGAGCATCTAGAGCTCTGCGTGCGATCCAAATAGGTGCGCAAAACACGCACCAGACACAGAAACGATAAGGCTCCTCTGGGGCAGCTTTGCTTCAGGCTCATCACCTGACCCCTAAAGGGGTTTTGGGATCCTTGGGCACATAGCCCGGTCAGGGTATCAGGATCACGTGAGAATCTAAAAACTCCAGGCAAGTGTCGCTGAGAGAAAGCACATGTACGTCCCCAACCCTCTTGGTGGAGGTGAGAGCAATCAGGAGGTCTTTCTTGAAGGAGAGGGCTTTCAGCTCAACTGACTCTAGTGGCTCAAACAGGGCCCCATGAAGGCCCAGGAGGACCACAGAGAGATCCCATGAGGGGAAGAGGCGTGGCCTAGGAGGATTCAGCCTCCGGGTGCCTCTGAGGAATCTGATGATCAGGCCATGCTTCCTCAAGGACTTACCGTCCACCACATGCAGGTGTATGGCGCTATAGCAGCCACTTACACCTGCAAGGTGGAGGAGGACAGCAGCCCATCCAGCCTCTTTTGCAGGAGGGACAGCACTGACCGTCTGCGCATCTCCCTCAGGAAGAACACCAATATGTTACCAAACCCCTCTTCAGGGCAAATAGCTGGCTCATAGAGGGAGCTTTGGCCTGAGTGACAATGTCTACTACTGCCAGTGGGCTTCCACAGGCTGTCGAGGGGCCAGCCATGGAGATTCCAGAGGTCTGAGCACGGTTTGTTTCTAGTCTTCCCTGACCTTGCACAGGATCTGTGCAAATAGGGTCACTGGGGGAACACTTATTTTTGCAGTCCCCGGGGCCAGCTGTGTGTCAGCGTGTCTGTCCCAAGGGGGGCTCCCTTCAGGAAGTACCAGAGTGGGCAGTGGGAGGGAAGCATACAGGTCCACATGTGATTTGCCGAATTGACACCAAATCAGCTGAACCACATTGGGGGTAGAGTCTCCAATCTTTGCTGAGCATTGTCTGCTTTGCACAGCATGTCCGCTGTGGCGTTGAGGCTGCTCGGGATGTGAGTGGCCCGCAGTGACCTCAGTTGCGAGTTGCGACTCAGACATAAGCCACCTTGGCGGTTTTATATACGCCGCAGTCGCAGTGTTGTATGTCAGTATGTCGGGTGGTGGGGAGGAGGGGGTGTGGCCAGGCCGATATAATTCACGCTCGGTGATTAGTTGCCCGATCAGTGGGAGAGAGATAAAAGGAGGAGCCAGGGATGCCAGAGAGAGAGAGAGAGAGAGAAAGAGAGGGGTAACAATGTTTTGTGTGTGTGCTTTTTTTATGTTTCAGTTCAGTGATTTATGAATTAAAGTATTTTAGATTGTTAATCCGGTTCCTTTCCCAATGAACGAGATGCTTGTCTGCCACAAGGTCTTTAACCCATAATGGCTCATAAAAGTCTGTTTATTTAACCAAAACAGAAACAACAAAGCTTAAGTCCATGAGCAGAGGAAACAAAAGACTCCATCATACAAACCCCCAAACACACACAGATCACATCAGATGATGCTGATTACATCTGTACAAACACCGGACTCACTCACACAAACTCCAGGTCAACAAAGAGACACTCACTGCTGCCAGAGAAAATTTTACACTTTTTTACATGATCTCAACTTTTACAGTCGCACAAGTCACAGATAAATCCATCAGAGAAGTGATTGAAAACGAGTTGTTTATGATGAATGAAAGATCACGGTCATTTGATTGGCTGTCAGCTTGAGTCTGTGAACATGCTGATTTCAAAATAATACGTTTCTACCAATGGATATTCTTTGTTTAATGTGGCAAGCATTATTAAAAAAACAAAAAACAAAACAAAACATATGGTCATAAAATGTGTTCATTTGCCATTGCAATCGAGAGTAAATTTGATATGATTTCAGTATCAAAACTAAATGCATCTCAAACACACATGCGCACATTACTGTATTTTCATGCAGAGAAGAGGAAAAAGGCACTTTTACTAAATACATCAGATGTTTTTCCATGTCCATGTATAGTATACATTTGTTACAGTGTTGGGGAGTAGCTAACTTAATATAGCAAAGCTACTAACTTAAAACATTTCTCAATAGCTTGACATTAGCCCTTAAAAACAGCTTTTAAAACAGAGAGGTTTTTCCAGTAGCGAACTACTTTTTCCAGCAAGAAGCGGTGTAGCGTGACCAAAAACTACATGTTGGTCAGATAATAACTAATAGCCTTCCTTATTGCGTAGAATCCAAACTTTTACCGGTAAAACCTCGACGATCTAGCAGCATATTTCTGTCTGTGCAGCATCATCATCTTCTTTTGTAATGGCAGATCACAAACAAAAATAGTGAATTACCGTCATCTACTGAGAGCTTATTACAGCTCACTTCAATAAGAAGAGATTGTCTGATGGTTATGTAAAGCGAGCAACCACAGTTTGTTTACCTTTACAAGACGTAGAGAAGCAGGTAAATCTGAAAATGATAAAAGAATACCATTTTATTCCTCTATGTAACAAAGAATAATTCAGACACTTTGTTCTTAACACACAAAAGCATATTTACCTTTACAATTTTAAATAAAATAATTCAAATAGATATTATCTGCGATGGACTGGCGACCTGTCCAGGGTGTCCCCCGCCTTTCGCCCAATGTTAGCTGGGATAGGCTCCAGCCCCCCGCGACCCTGTACACAGGATAAGCGGTTGACGATGGATGGATGGATGGAAATAGATATTATTGCCTTTTGAGGGATTTTATTTCTGTTCTAAATACGTTTATTTCACTCATCATCTGTGCGTTATTGGGAGCAGCGAGTGAATTATTATATTTATAAATATACAGTATATATTATTAGAATAATTACAATCATGCAGAACTATTTGATTTCTCCGTTTCTTAGCATTTAATTAACTATTATTTTCATGTAAAATAAATACAATTATTGGTAAAATAAATAATTTATGGTATGTATTATTATGCAACAATTTTTCTACTTTTTTCACTAGAAGACAATTTTTGTATTTTTGGTCGATGCTTTTTTTAAAAAAAGAGATAATTTACAATTGTCAAAAACAACGTTTTTAATAAAATAAATTGTTTATATTACCTATAGACTACTAAAAAAAATATATATATACAAAAATAAAAAAAAATTTTGGCCAGGTCGCCATTGTAAATGAGAAAGTATTTACCTGGTGCTTACCTGGTTAAATAAAGGTTTTATTATTATTATTATAAAATTAATAGGTAACATTTAGCAATTTGGAATAGAGTACACGTGTTTGTGCGGGTCTCCATAAAATTACTTTCATGAAAAATTTAACTTTGCTTTGGGCTAAGTGATATGTAAAAAATATTTGAATAATAATCACATTTAAAATAACATGATATCTGATTATATGGTCAATCCCCAAGGTTGTGAATATTTTTGCTCTATTTATTTTGCTTTAAAAATGACATACATTTATTGAAACACGAAAAACGTAAAAGATATTTCTAAATTCAAATTGCACTTTAAATGAAACTAAAAAAGAAATTAAAATAACGAAGTGATAAAAAAATTGAATATATAACCACCTTCCCACATCCAAACATTTACCATTTCCAACGTCCCCATTTGCCATCACGCAAGTATCAGTACACGGCAACAGGTGCAAATTAAGAACTAAAGACAATTATAAATGTAAAGATAATTGTAATAATCATCATAGAAAATAATCCTAATAAATTGCCTTGTGTTCCCAAAAAATGCTACCAAATGTGTGTTCTTTTTGAATTTGTTTTGTATTGCTTTTTGGTAACAGCTTATGCTGCATAAAGAAAAGAAAATAGAACAAAATTTTAGCTTCAAAGTGAATGTGTCTTGTATTATTTATGATTTAATCACATTCATCTTTGTTTCTTTATTACAATGATACTTGTATAATACTGAACATGCAGAGTCACATTCACAATACTCAGAGACTGGTTTGACACACACACACATGTCCTGAGTTGCACTTTAATTTTGTCACTTTATAACTGGCTGCTACCTCAATAACTGCTATGTGCATAGAACACTATCTCATAGTATGTTAGGTATACATTCGGCATTTTTAGAAACTGTCATCTTTTGCACTACTGTGTACTGGTCTCTTACTGTGTCTATTGTCCTGTTCATTGTTAGTAATTTATTGTACTGTCCTGTACTTTTTACACATGTTTGCACGTATACTTTATATAGGTATGTTATTTAGTCTGTGTAGTCTCATGTTGTTCTGGGTTTGTCCTATGCTGTTTTATGTAGCACCATGTCCTGGAGGTACCTGTGTACTGTACTAACTGTATATGGTTGAAACGACAATAAAAACCACTTGAATTGACTTGAAACATGTACATATTTTACTAGTGGGACTGTTTCCAGACTTGCCAGCCAGGATTCAGAGTATTGAAATTTGAAATATGTCCTAATAAGCAAGTTTTAGTTACATGTAAATGTTGTTTTGGCTAAAGCAGTTATTTCAATTGTATGCTGTATGAAAATTCAATGTTATCAGACTTTAGCAATTAATATGTTTTTAAGCAACTGAAAAAAGTACAAATGTCAAGGCATGTAAAAACTTCTCCAGGGCCCAAAACACCCTCAGACCCCAGAGGGTTAACGTAGAGCAACCTCTGAATGTGACCTGTAAAGCTGGCACTTGCATGTCCACCCCGGTGAGGGGTTAAACAATCCCTGAGCCTTTATTCACATATTATCCACAAAAGAACAAAGAACTGAACAAAAACTGCCAGCCCAAGGAGAGTTTATCATAAAAATGTTATCTATAGTGAAGTAGGCTACACCTGGCCAAAGCAGGACTGAAAAGTGTGAAGTATAGTTTATAAATATTTTTTTTAATGGTGTCTGATCTTTTTTGTTTTTATTTTATACTGCTGTATTTAATTTTATGGTCATTATTAACTGTATGTATAATGCCGACACGGTTTTTCATGCAATGAAATCGCTCACAGAAACGTTTTTTTCTCCAGTATCACATTCACTGCCTGGAGACGGATGACAATGCTTCAATGTCTTCACTCTCATTGGTAGTCACTCACGAATGTCTTATCGTATTTGCTTAATGTTGACATTATCTCAACTTGTCTTGGCACTCCACAAGGCAATCTCTGTCGCCAACAGTCACGACGGCTCATGTTGCCGGAAGTCGCTGTGCTCTCATTGAAAATGAATGGACTCAAGATGGCGCAGAGTATGGCTGCTGCGTTGCGAGCTCCGATACAACACTGCGGTTTATTGTTTGTTTTGTTTACAGTTCTTTGTTTTTTTTGTCTTGGATGTTGTCTGCCTTATTGTTTACGACAGACACACACTTTGGGACATTGGTTCTACAATTACACATCGAAAACCGGACTTCAAATTCCTAAATGCCGACGGAGCCCTTTGTCTGGGCTGCTCGGCAGCGGAAACGCAGAAGGAAAAGGGGAAAACAAGCCGGCATTCTCATCAGAGTAAGACCTTGTGCAAATCGACCCCCGCTACCCAGTATACTACTGGCAAATGTTCAGTCTATGGACAACAAGCTCTGCAAGCTGAGAGCGTGGATCTCTTTCCAATGAGAGACGAGAGATTGCTGTGTTATCTGCCTTAAAGAAACCTGGATGTCTGCGGAGATTCCAGACTCGGCCATCGAAATCACGGGCTTTTCCGTGCACCGAGCGGACAGAGCGAAAGACCTCTCAGGTAAAAGCAGAGGTGGTGGTGTATGTTTTATGATCAACAAATCATGGTGTGATCAGAGGAACATACATTTCAAGTCTTTCTGCTCTCCTGATCTGGAATATCTCATGCTTCTGTGTCGACCATTCTGGCTACCGAGGGAATTCACAGCGGTCATCATCACAGCTGTGTACATCCCCCCACAAGCCAACACAGACCGGGCTCTCAAGGAACTGTATGGGAGCATAAGTGAGCAGGAAACCGCGCACCCTGAGGCTGCGTTCATTGTTACCGGGGACTTTAACAAAGCCAATTTTAAAACAATCGCTCCAAAATACCACCAACACACGAGGGGACCGGGTTTTAGATCATTGTTACTCTCCTTTCCGGGATGGCTACAAATCCCTCCCCAGCCCCCCATTTGGCAAATCGGACCACTCTTCCATTCTGCCCGCTTACAGGCAGAAACTGAAACGGGAAGCACCCGCCCTCAGAACGATCCAGTGCTGGTCGGACCAATCAGACTCTGCGCTACAAGACTGTTTTGATCACGCGGACTGGGAGATGTTCCGGTCCGCCTCTGATGACGACATCGAGGTTTACGCTGACAGCGTAACGTGTTTCATCAGGAAGTGCGTAGAGGACGTTGTTCCGACCAAAACAATAAGGATATACCCCAACCAGAAACCATGGGTTAACGGCGATGTTCGCGCGGCAATCAATGCGTGGACCTCCGCTTTTAATTCTTCTAACAGGAGGAGCATAAACAAGCCAGTTATGCCCTCCGTAACACTATCAGTGCAGCCAAACGCCAGTACAGGCACAAACTTGAAGGTCAGTTCAACACCACTGACTCTAGAAGTATGTGGCAGGGAATTAACACCATCACGGACTACAAACGGAATAAAGACTCTGCCATGAACACCACTGCATCTCTCCCGGATGAACTTAATACATTTTATGCTCGTTTCGAGGACAATAACACCGCCCTCGCAGAGAGAGCACTCGCGGCTGACGCTACAGAGGTTGGTTCACTCTCCGTCTCTGTTGTGGATGTAACCCGATCCTTCCGACGGGTGAACATCCGTAAAGCCGCGGGTCCAGACGGCATTCTGGGCCACGTCATCAGAGCGTGCGCGAATCAACTGGCTGGTGTTTTTATGGACATATTCAATCTGTCCCTCTCCCTGTCTGTAGTCCCCACATGCTTCAAGACATCGACCGTCCTGTTGCTCTGACCCCATCATCAGCAAATGCTTTGAGAGGTTAATCAGAGATTACATCTGCTCTGTTCTGCCCACCTCTTTGGTCCCATTGCAGTTTGCCTACCGCAACAACCGCTCCACTGATGATGCCATTGCATCTACACTACACACTGCTCTCTCCTATCTGGAAAAAAGGAACACATATGTGAGAATGCTGTTTGTAGACTACAGCTCAGCATTCAACACCATAGTGCCCTCCAAGCTTGATGAGAAACTCCGGGCTCTGGGCTTAAACAGCTCGCTGTACAGCTGGATCCTGGATTTCCTGTCAGGCAGACGTCAGGTGGTTAGAATGGGCAGCAACATCTCCTCATCACTGACCCTCAACACTGGAGCCCCGCAGGGCTGTGTTCTCAGCCCACTCCTGTATTCACTGTACACACATGACTGTGTGGCAACACATAGCTCCAATACATCATTAAGTTTGCTGACGATACGACGGTGGTAGGTCTGATCACTGACAATGATGAAAGAGCCTACAGAGAGGAGGTGCACACTCTGACACGCTGGTGTCAGGAGCACAACCTCTCCCTCAACGTCAGTAAAACCAAGGAGCTTGTAGTGGACTTCAGGAAGAAAGACGGAGAACACAGCCCCATCACCATTAATGGAGCACCGGTAGAGAGAGTCAGCAGTTTCAAGTTCCTCGGTGTCCACATTACTGAGGAACTCACATGGTCCGTCCACACTGAGGCCGTTGTGAAGAAGGCTCACCAGGGCCTCTTCTTCCTGAGACGGCTGAGGAACTTTGGAATGAACCACCACATCCTCACACGGTTCTACACTAGTACTGTAGAGAGCATCATGACTGGCTGCATCACCGCCTGGTACGGCAATAGCACCGCCCACAACTGCAAAGCCCTGCAAAGGGTGGTGCGAACTGCCAGGAACATCATCGGAGGTGAGCTTCCCTCCCTCCAGGACATATATACAAGGCGGTGTGTGAAAAAAGCTTGGAGGACCTTCAGAGACTCCAGCCACCCGAGTCATGGTCCGTTCTCACTGCTACCATCAGGCAGGCGGTATCAGAACCCGCACCAGCCGACTACATGACAGCTTCTTCCCCCAAGCAGTCAGACTGTTGAACACTTGATCTATCAGGATCAATAATTAGCACTGCACTTTATTCTATAATCTCACACTGGACTGTCAACATATTATCCTCAATACAACTACTTATATATATATATATATATATTTCATATACTCCTTACTTATTGTATATTGGGTATTCTATATTGTGTGTATTGTCTGCTGTACATTGTATATAATTATTGTGTTGTCTAAGTATGTGTACATTTGATATATAAATTGTGTTGTGTAAATATGTTGTTTACTGTAATTGGTATTTGTCTCGTCACTGTCATGACTGCTATGTTGCTCGGAACTGCACACAAGAATTTCACCTACTGTTGCACTTGTGTACATGGTAGTGTGACATTAAAGTGATTTGATTTGATTGATTTGAATGGGATGGTGTCGCTGTCTTGCTTGATGTCACTAACGGTTTGAACGGGGCTTTATGCGGTGTCATTTACCAAATTCTTTCTAACATCAAATTAAAAAAAAGCTTTTTGTATGCTGGAGGGTCCAAACATATAAGGGACTACAGAAAGGAGCAATGAGAGAGTCTGGCCCGTGTGAATTCTGAGGACATCAACTTCCCATCTTTGTCTAAAAGTTAAAAAGCAGCGTTTTTTGAGAAGGCAGCCGACCTTGAGGAAAACGCTCTTATATTTTCAGTTGTTTCTCGATTTCTACAAGCTGTTACAATTGCAAATAAAAGCACTATTTCAGAAAAGGAAAAAAAAACTTAGAAATGTATTATGTGGACTCAAATGTTTTGGAAAATAGAAACTGATTCCTTTTCAGATGTACCTTTTTAAATGTTAAGGGAGAGAAGGTTATTTTAGCACATGGTAATAAACACATCTTCCCAATCCTGTAAAATTAGCCTGTAATGCCTAATCAAGGCATACCCAAAGTCAATTTAAAGCTGTTCTTGAACCTTTAGGAGTACATGCATGGTCACATTTGAAAGGTGAAATTCTGAAGTTTTTTCCCCAGCAGACAGAATTACTGTAAGTGCTTCTGATTTTGAGTAATAGAAGTTTGAACACAATGAAATAGAAGTTTGTTTTTCCGCCTGAATTTTTGCATACATATGCCTTCAGATGACTATAACTTGTAGCTATTAGCTTGAAAACATAATGGGATCACAGCATAAAGCCTTAATTACCTTGAACAAGTTCAAATTTTATAACACTAAAAAATTTATATTTTACACTTGTTTTTCTAAGGGTACACCCAGGCGTTTTACAAAAGTGCCTTTTGGATACTCCAAAAGGACCCTTTGTAACCTAGGACAAAAAGGCTACTACTTTTGAACGCTTCAACGTACAGTCATAATTTTGGGCTCTAATGAAAGATGACACTTAGAGCTATCATATTCCATATCTAGATCCACTACTAGGTTTGCTGACATAGAGTAACTGAAGCATAAACACATTAGAGTGCCTTTTCCTTTCTTGAAACTAAACGTTGTTCATATAAAAGAGTCAAAACTAGTGCTATGATAAAAAATTTGTTTATATAAAAAATACTCAACAAACTATTTACATGAATTTTTACATAAAGTATTTTTTCATGTTTCTAGCAACATGCCAGTCATTGTAGCAGTCACGTTTGGGTACAAAGCACAAAGGCACATCACAGGAGGAGTACTTCACTGGTGTCTTTGCATGACACTGCCTGCACTTCAGACGACCAGCGGTGCAAGATTTGGTGATGTGCAACGGCCTGTGATGTGCTCTTCGTGGAGCAGGAGATACGGGTCTGGCTGTGGAGTGAGACCCCAACTCTGCCAGCTCCTCAGCAAGGGTCTCTCTGAAAGCCTTCTGGTTCATAGGGACCTCTCCTTTACATGGGGCTCCTCTCTTGATGAGGTGCTGTCCTGCAGCTCCACTCTATGTGGCCGCTTGCTGAGTGTGGGAGAAGTATCCGGCTCCCAATCGCTATCTGATTCATCAGATAATTTCCTATAGTGAAAATAAAGAAATAAATGTCATTTACGAAGCTAGACAAAACTTTTCCATCTTTTCTGTATTCTATATATATATATATATATATATATATATATATATATATATATATATATATATATATAGTTTTTCTTTTCGAGTGTGTAAATATGTATTATTGTATGTAAATTTACTATAAATACTGTAAACTTTGCCAATGTACTAAGGAACAAAGAGATACACACCTCCCCATAAGTTCAGCATTGTAACAAAGAGATTCTCAAACACAACATATATTCTTATTTTCAACTTATATTTATTTATTTTTATATATATATATATATATATATATATATATATATAAAACAAACAATGAACTAAAACCTCACACACGCACAAACAAATACAAAAAACTCCCACAAACAGTTCAAACACTCACTGAGGAAACACACGACAAAGGGTAATTACAAAATGTGTATTCATTATTCAAACTAAAGCTTATTTATGCGGAATATACAGTAATATATGTTATAAAACACAAGAAAACACTTACTTGTCCAGAGCAATGTCTCATCTCTCCATAAACATTTCCTCTGCCTCTGAATCATCCGTATTGTTTTCAGAAATTTCATCTCCAGACTCATCGTTTTCACAACGAATGCCTTCTTATATCACTTCCTGGGGCGAAAATCCTGTTTTTCGCGTCCGTTTCGCCATATTTAAACACTCTTCAGCTTTTACGCACAGACGCACAAAACACTCGGTAATGGCAAGACAACTTTGCGCACACACATTACAGAACCATGCTCTAATCTTCCCACTAAAGCCGCATATCACTGTTTTCAGAATTTCATTGGCTACACGATACGCCAGTCATCCTCACACTCGGCAGTAACTGGCTTGATCTTTACACAAAGGAATGGGGGCTGGCTGTGGTTCCCTATTGAAGGCTAAGGACAGGACATGGAAGCTCCTATTGGGTCAAATGAGGTGTCAATCGAAAGGTCAGAGTGCAGCATCCATTTTGATACCAGATATAGGAAATGTTTACATCTGAACTGAAGTTATGACAGAGAATATGTGAAAGATTAGGCAGAGATGCCGGGTACTTTGAAATGATGCAACAAGAGTCCGTGGGTATTTATTGATGTAATAATGTGATTTGGACTGAAACATTTCCTTGATTTGATCGTTTGGACATTTGACAATGTAACAACACCGTTTTTGTCGGGAAGTTATGGATCAGTGGACTACTATGAGGCTTCATAGGTGAGTTGCCTAAATGTTGTTATTGTTTGTTTATATGTTGGTGGTCTGACAAAGATATAGATTGTACCTGCTGTTGCGATTTTATCTTAAAATGGTTTATATCAATAGAAAATCAAGTAATGGAGCTTTCCAAAGATATGTGGCATGTGTACCAATGTACACACAGCAGTTGTGTACATCGCATAGTTATTTTTGTAATATTCAGAGGCCCGCCCGCGGTATGTTACAATCCAGGTGAAAGCTAAGGTGTTAAGAACTGACCACTAAGACAGCGGTTATCAAACTGTGAAACTGTACGTGGAGTGCCCTCAGGTGGTACTCAACACGACCCAGGATATTAACATCAAAGTAATACTGTGGCATGGGGGCGTGGCCATGTGTCGGTCTGTGGGAGAGGGAGAGCGGGGCAAGGCTCGTCAGCTGGGTTGTAATTATCTCTAACACCTGTCTCTCATTATAGTGATGGCGGAGGGAGACCTGAAAAGGCTCGCCAGAGCGTCAGAGAGGAGAGAGAGTGCCCAGCAAGTCCCAACACCGAGAGTGCAGTCATTTATTTATCTATTCATTTGTTTTGACGTTTACCATCAATTTTGTGTCAAACTGAGCTTTAAAAAGACTGACCTTAAAATTGCTTCATTGTCTCCTGACTCCTCCATTACCCACGAACTAAGGGGTTCCTCCATTACCCACGTGGGTTATATTTACTGGTGGTGTCGAGGTGGTACTTGGAAAAGAAGCACTGCCTTAATATGGCGTCATGTTAGCAGGAAAAATGTGATGTGCGATAAACTTGGATAAAGTGACTGAGATTAATGGATCAAAATCAAATGATATCTATTCCAAGATGATTTAACTTGAGAACATTATGGTAAATGGTAAATGGTCTGCACTTATATAGCGCTTTTTTTAACCTTAGAGGTTACCAAAGCGCTTTACACTGTGACTCATTCACCCATTCACACACACATTCACACACCAGTGGCGGCAGAGCTGCCATGCAAGGTGCCAGCCTGCCACTGGGAGCAACTTGGGGTTCAGTGTCTTGCCCAAGGACAATTCGGCATGTGGAGTCATGTGGGCCGGGAATCGAACTGCCAGCCCTGCGATTGGCAGCCAACCCGCTCTACCAACTGAGCCACAGCCACCCCTTATATCGAAGGGACATAAAATACAACTCTGTAAAATGTATTATCCAGCATTAAACAAAAGGAAAACTTAACAAAGGCTAAATTAAGAACATGCATTTACAAAATGACATCAAAAGATAAACAAATTATGGGGAGAATGGAACAATTATAATTTTACCCACTTTCTGCTTATTTCTATGTACTTATGTTTTTAATATGAAAAAGAAGACCTCCTGAAAAGAGTAGGTTTAGGCATAAAACGACTTAATTAAAAAATCATATAAAGGAAACATAAAAGTAATCCATATGATTCCAGTGTTTAAATCCATATCTTCTGAAGTGATATGATAGGTGTGGGGGAGAAACAGTCCAAATGTATGTTTTTTTTTAATTATTATATAAATATCAATCTATAAAACATCTGAAAGTGAAAGTGGAGATTTAGAGTTTAAAAAGGACTTAATTTATTGAACTGTTTCTCATCCAAACCTATCATATCACTTCAGGACTTAAACACTGGAGTCATGTGGATTACTTTTATGTTTCCTTTATGTGATTTTTGGAGCAGAAGAATGAAAGTCACACACATCTGGGATGGCATGAGTAAATGATGAGAGAAGTTTCAGTTTTGGATCAACTATTCCTTTAAAAAAACTTAGCATCTCCTTCATTCCAAATGCAACAATGCAAAAATAAACATGATTAGTCTGAAATATGATTCATACACTAAAAGTGGTTAATGTAATAGTATTATTGTATCATTAATAATATTATATTTAACATCAATGCTATTTATCCAGATATAATTTTTGCTAATATTATTATTAACTATATAGTATATATATTGTGTTCTCTCAGACCTAACTTAATAAATATATAACATCCCTCATCCCGCAGTTTTGGCTACTAGCTGGTGAGGAGGTTTTTCAAACAGACAGATGTATAAGTGATTATGAGCCTGGAAGTAGGCTATAGCACATGGAGTGACAGCATTACTCACTAGGACAAACAGACATAATTTAGTTCCCCACATCCCTGAGTGTGGAGAAGCGACAAAACTAGGAGCAGGCCATGTTTTCTATCCACAGAGTATTAGAACTGGCTGGGGCCATCTAATGCTATTATATACTCATCAGGGAAGGTGTCCTTTTCCGTTCCTATTCTTTATGGTGGAAAAGACCCAGCGGAGACCACATCCTGCCCAAAGGGGAGGTCAACATGTGGCAATACGACATGTGAGCTCATCAGCAACAAGTAGGTGCAATCCAAGTAGGTGCGCAAAGCACGTATCGGAGACAGCGACAGGGTAGGGTCTGCTTCCTCCCAGGGCAGCACTTGCAGGCTCACCACCTGATCCCTGAAGGGGGTTGTGGGAACCTTGGGCACAGCCAGGCTGGGGTCTCAAAAAACGCTTGCAGGTCCCCAACCCTCTTGATGCAGGTGAGCGCAATCAGGAGGGCTGTCTTCAAGGAGAGTGATTTCAGCTTGACTGACTCTAGCGGATCAAAGGGGACTCCCCGAAGGACCATGGAGAGATCCCATGAGGGGAAGATGCGTTGCCTGGGAGGATTCAGTCATGGTGGGCTGCTATAGTGGCTACATATACCTTCAAGGTGGAGGGGGACAGCCACCCCTCCAGCCTCTCCCTCAGGAAGGAAAACAATGACCCAACTGCGCATCTCTGGGGGTCTTTGGCTCAGGAAGAACACAAATTTGTGCCACTTTGCCAGATTATGTCTACTACTACTGGTGGTAGGTCACTGACTCCAAATCAGCTGGACCACCTGGGGGAAGTCTCTACTCTCCGCTGAGCATCCTCTGCTGTGACAGTGTGTCTTCTGTAGAATTGAGGCTGCCCGGGATGTGAGGAGCCCGCTGTAACCTAAGCAGCCACTGACTCCAAAGGAGGAGATGCCTGGTGAGTTGCGACATGCGAGGAGAGCGTACGCCGACCTTGGCGATTTAGGTGCACTACTGTTGCTGTGTTGTCCGACTGGACAAACACATGCTTGCACCGGATCAACGGCAATAGACTCCACATGATGAGCAGCACAGCTAGCAACTCTAGGCAGGAACCAGCGGCTGCTTGCCCATTGCACACGGCACCTCAGCCCAACTTGGAGGCATCTATGGTGACCATGACGCGCATGGACACCTATTATAGGGGAAGACGGCTGAGGTGCCCGAGCACCAGGTCCCTGTGTACGGACAGCAACTCTCGAGAGTAGAATCAGCCAGAAGTCAAAGTAGATGGGGACACCCACTTCCCTTAACGGGGCAAAAGCTGCCTCTGCGACATTCGTGAAGACACAAGGGGACATGGAGAGGACGAAGGGGAGGACCTTGTACTTATACATACATACTAACATGTCTAGTTCACTAATAACACATGCCTTCAAGCACATCCCTGTTATCTGTTGTAGACCGTTCACAAGATACAGATGCAAGACAAAACGCAACCCACCCAACCTACGGCCGCTTTGCACTTCAACACCTGCTCCACTCTCATTCTCAGTGGGACTCTGGAACTGCCAGTCTGCTGTGAACAAAGCTGCCTTCATTCCAGCTTTCGCCACACAGTCCACCCTCAGCATCCTGGCACTGACAGAGACATGGATACGTCCTGAGGATACAGGAACACCTGCTGCTCTCTCTACTTCTCCTTCTCCCACACCCCACAACATACTGGTAGGGGTGGGGGAACAGGTTTGCTCATTCATAATAACTGGACTTTTTCACCACAGGCTTCACTATGTAACAATACATCTTTTGAATTCCATGCCATTACTACAATGCAACCCACAAAATTACATGTTGTTGTCATCTATCGCCCCCCAGGTCAGCTGACAAGCTTTCTTGAGGAATTGGATGTCCTGCTGTCCTCCTTGCCAGAGGATGGCAGGCCACTTGTGGTTCTTGGTGATTTCAACATATACCAAGACAAACCCCAGGCCATTGAACTGAATACTCTTCTGGCCTCATTTGACTTGGAAAGACTACGCACCACAGCAACTCACAGGTCGGGCAACCAGCTGGACCTCATTTTTACACGTAACTGTACCACCTCTAATATTCTTGTTACACCTTTACATGTCTCTGATCACTACTTTGTTAAATTCAACATGATTCTCCCATCCATTGTAAAACTGACCCCACCTTTGGTTTCCTTTCGCCATAACCTCCGTTCCCTCTCACCCTCTCGCCTTTCCACTGATGCCTCGGCCTCTCTTCCCACAATAAATATATTTTCCATGCTTGATGTAAACACTGCCACTTAGCTCAACTTTAACAACCTGTCTAGACAACATCTGTCCTCTCTCCTCTAGAACAGCACGGACTACACCACCCAGCCCCTGGCTGTCTGATGTCCTTCGTGAACATCGGACTGATATCAGGGCAGCTGAGAGGAGATAGCGGAAATCTAAAGATCCAGCTGATCTATGTAAATATCAGCTTCTGCTCGCAACTTTTTCAAATAACGTTAAAACTGCAAAAACTTCATATTACCAGACCAAGATCAACAGCACCACAGACATTCGTAGCTTGTTTAGAACATTTAACACACTTCTCTTCCCTCCCCCTCCACCACCTGACACATCACTGACAGCAGATATATTCGCCACATTTTTTACTGATAAGGTTACAGCCATCAGCAATACATTCACAGCACCACACCCTGTCAAACACCTGGCTCCTGTATGCAACCCTTCTTTCCCTATGTTCTCTCCTTTAACTGACACTGAGGTCTCTAAACTCCTCCTCTCCAACCACCCCACAACCTGTTCCCTTGACCCCATTCCATCACACCTTCTCCAGGCCATCTCTCCGTCCATCTTACCGGCACTTACACACATAATTAACACATCCCTTCTTGCAGGCACTTTTCCCAATACATTTAAGCAGGCTCGAGTGACCCCACTGCTGAAAAAACCTGCACTTAACCCCACACAGATAGAACACTACAGACCAGTCTCTCTCATCCCATTCATGGCAAAAACACTTGAAAGGGCAGTTTTCAATCAGATCTCCGCCTATCTCTCACAGAACAAGCTGCTGGATGACAATCAGTCAGGCTTCAAAAGTGGACACTCCACTGAGACTGCCCTGCTGTCTGTCATCGAGTCGCTGAGACAGGCGAAAGCTGAATCGAGATCATCCGTTCTGATTCTGCTGGAACTTTCTGCTGCCTTTGACACAGTCAACCATCAGATCCTTCTCTCCACCCTCTCTAAACTGGGTATCACTGGAACTGTGCTTGACTGGTTCAACTCTTATCTCTCAGAAAGGTCCTTTGAGGTAGCATGGAGAGGGGAAGTATCCAAGCCACACCAGTTACTTACTGGGGTACCTCAGGGATCAGTGCTTAGGCCACTTCTCTTCTCCATATACACAACATCACTGGGACCCATCATCCAGTCACATGGTTTCTCATACCACTGCTACGCTGATGACACGCAACTCTACTTGTCTTTCCAGCCAACCCGGCTGTTGAACACAACATCACCGTGCAGCTGGGTCCAACTACAGTTTCACCTTCCAAAATGGTCAGAAATCTAGGGGTAACCATTGATGATGAGCTAAATTTCACAGACCACATTTCAAAAACTGCAAGATCTTGTAGATTTACACTCTACAATATCAGGAAGATAAGACCCTTCCTCTCTGTACATGCCACACAACTGCTCGTTCAGTCCCTTGTCATAACTAGACTGGACTACTGTAACGCTCTCATTGCAGGCCTTCCTGCATGTGCTATTAGACCTCTCCAAATGATCCAGAATGCAGCAGCACGTCTGGTCTTTAATGAACCTAAGAGAGCCCATGTTACACCACTCTTTGTCTCTCTCCACTGGCTGCCGGTTCATGTACGTATTAAATTCAAGGCCCTGATGCTGGCATATAAAACAGTCACTGGGTCTGCTCCAGCATACCTAAAAACATTTATGCAGAGCTACGTTCCCACAAGAAGCCTGCGGTCGGCTAAGGAATGTCGCCTTGTCGTACCAAATCAAAGAGGCACCAAAACACTTTTCCGGACTTTCAGTTTCATCATACCACGGTGGTGGAATGACCTTCCCAACTCAATCCGGGAAGCTAATTCACTCTCTATCTTCAAAAAATGGCTAAAAACTCATCTTTTCCAAAAGCACTTAACCGGTCACTAAAAAAAATATATATATTTACATTTCTTGTTGCACTTAAATCTGTTTTGTATACTATTATGATGATAGTGAAACTTTGTAATATGGCACTTTTTGTACCACTGTCTCCCTAAGATGATTCGCTGATGTTCTTCCTCTTTTGTAAGTCGCTTTGGAAAAAAGCGTCTGCCAAATGAATAAATGTAAATGATACACCCGAGCGTCGAAGGCAAACTGTAGGAAGGGTCCATGTCGAGATAAATCCGAGACCTGAAAGTACGCTTCCTTCAGGTCTAACACCCTGCACTGATGTGATGCGGATGCCGCTGAACTAGGGCAGGTGCCTGGCAAACTGAATTGGGTAGCCGAATCGGATGGTCCTGGCCAGCCACCATGCTGGATTGGAAAGCGGTAGCCATGCATCCAAGCTCCGGGCGAGGGGAACTAAAGGGATGATCGCGTCTGACGTATGTGGAGGAGGGGCCTCGAGGCGGGGAGGAGCAGGTGACACCATATTGAGGAGTATTGCTTGCCTTGCTCTG
The DNA here is from genome assembly GCF_025860055.1 of Xyrauchen texanus. Classification (NCBI taxonomy): domain Eukaryota; kingdom Metazoa; phylum Chordata; class Actinopteri; order Cypriniformes; family Catostomidae; genus Xyrauchen; species Xyrauchen texanus. The sequence continues at coordinate 43,251,283 of NC_068298.1, read as the reverse complement.
CATATCTGGCATAGGGCAGGCTAGCGATTGAGGAGGACCACCTCTCGGGTCGTCACAAATGGTTGGCTGTAGGCATAGCAGCTGGGTGCATGAAGGCGGGGGGACTATGTTCGTGGGGCCCTGGCTGTGAGAGTGGCGGTCATGAACACTGATTATGTGACCCAACGAGTAAGGAAACCGCTCTTTTTTTCAGCAGCCCGTTTGGGGTTATTAAGGAAATAAAAGATTTACCTCCCAGTCCTCCACCGGGGGATGGAGTGGTCTGGATACCAGCCTCCGTCTGCTTCTTCATCTCCGAGAACTGCTGGGCGAAGTCCTCAATAGTGTCGCCATAGAGTCCAATCCAGGAGGTGGGCACGTTGAGAAAGCCTGCTTTGTCGGCGTCCCTCATCTCGACCAGATTCAGCCACAGGTGGCACTCCTGGACAACCAAGGTGGACATCGCCTGCCTGAGTGCTCACGCCGTGACCTTCGTTGTCCGGAGGGTGAGGTCGGTCGCCAAACGCAGCTCCTGCAGCACATCGGGATCAGGACTACCCACATGCAGTTCTTTTAGTGCCTTGGCCTGGTGTACCTGCAGTAGGGCCATGGGATGCAGGGCGGAGGTGGCCTGTCCAGCAGCACTGTGGGCTTTGGTCGCGGAGAGGACGTAGTCCTAAAGGCTCTGGAGGGGATTGCCAGACGATCCCACAACGTGCCGGCATTTTACGGGCACAGGTGCATCGCAACCGCCTATCCACCTGAGGAACCTCTGTGTATCCGTGGACTGCTCCGCCGTCGAGGGCAGTGAGAGTGGACGAACCCAGAAGTCTGTTTTGGGCAGCAAAGGTGCCCTCCACGACCTATTCAGTTCGTCGTGTACCTCCGTGAAGAAATACCTTGGTGGTTGGGTGTGCATGGCCATGAGTGGCGCCCCAAACCCAGGAACAATCATCAAGCAGCGAACACTCAGGGGAGGGTGGCGTATTCCAGTCCAACCCGATACTCGTGGTGGCCTGGGTAAGCATGGCGGTCAGCTCTGCTCACAGGCCCTGAAAGAGACGTCAAGCTGGCCATGAGGCGGGCTGGTCTCATTTCAGAACCGCACGGGAGCAAACGAGCATGCTGGGGGAATGGGAGGTCCATGGGGAATTACCCGGCGAGACCGCAGCCATTGAACTCCCCAAATCACCTCCAGCTCCGGCCTCATACACATGGGTAGAAGGCACAGTGCAGGAGTGCGGCTAGAGTATCCCGCTTCGGAAGAAGGAAAGCCGCGACCTTGACGTTGCCAAGGTCATATTCTCGCAATGAGATCTTGAACAATCCACAAATGCTGCTTCAGTGTGAGCACTGCCCAGACACATGAGGCAGCGCCGGTGACAGTCAGAGGCGGAGATGAGTCAATTTGTGTGCTCTAATAGAGAAAATATACTCTTTAGCAGGAATATACACACTTTTAGCACTGTCGAAGCACCAGGGGTGAAATCTGCCCTCATCATGCGGAAGGAGAGAAAGCCACTGGAAACGTGCCATATATCCAACAGCACGTACGCTTCTTAACCCTCTGGGGTCTGAGGGTATTTTGGGCCGTGGAGAAGTTTTGACATGCCTTGACATTTGTGCTTTTTTCAGTTGCTTAAAAACATATTAATGGCTAAAGTCTGATAACACTGTATTCAGCACAAACTGGGCTACAATAATATGTGAGCAACATGTGTGTATATGTTTATATTGTTGAGAAAATAAAGTTTAAGCCTGGTTTTTGAAAAAAACTAACATTTTAAGTCACTAAAATAAGGCCATATAACACATACTAAACATTTGTCCACAAGACATTTGAGAATTGGATCTTGTAGCCTAGAGTTTTTGCTACAAAATGATGTGAAAACCATCCTGATCACTCATTCATACAAAACAATATAGTAATTTAACTTTTGTAAGACAATTTGTGTTGAAAGATAATATGCCAGGAGGCGTGAATGATTATGAATATGGACAGATTTTACATTGGAAATTAAGTGGAGACCTGCCATAGTAAAAACACAACCTGTATTTAATGTATCCTGGGTCGCATTTCCTTTTATGTGCATAGTTTTGTTCATGGTTTTAAAGTACAAGGACATGCATCAAGTGACATTTCTTTTTTGTTGATATCAACAACAAAAATTATAATAAGTCCCCCTTTTAATAATTAAATAGCATATTTATTTAAATGAGCCCAATATTATCTTCAAACAGAACACACATTTTACACTGGAGGAAAGGCTCCTCATTACCTGTAACGATTACCTTGTCTTGTTTCACCGTTGCCCCTTTGTTTCCCATTTTTGTCACTTTTGTATTCCTTAGTTTTCACTTTTGTCCCTTGTGTAGCTCCATAGTCTCCCTGTTAGCGTTCGTGTTCTCTGTCATTGTTTTCACCTGTCTCATTAGTTTGCCATTGGGTTCTGTTTATCACCTTGTTATCTTGTTTTGAGTTCTGTTTGTTCATTGGTCCCTTTATCCCATGTTCTTGTATTTAAACCCTGTCTGTTTGTTCAGTCCTTGTCGATCGTTGAATGTTGTTGGATGTTCGTGTTCCCACCGTTCCTATGAATGTTGATGTTCACTCCATGCCTGTTTTCCCGTGTTCCCAGTTCCTGTGTTTTCGTGTCTTGTTTTCATTTTGCCCATCGCGGTAGTTTCATTTGTTATGTCTGTTTATCTCCTTGGTCAATAAACCCGCGTTTGGATCCTACCTTCTGTCTGCCTTCTCCTGATTACCCACATCGTGACAGAACGATCGACCACAATGGATCCAGTGGCTTTCTTCGTGGGACTGACGCGTATGGAGCTAAACATCCATGAGTTCTCCTATTTTTTCTCCTGCATGGCCGGCTACACCGGTTGGGATGACAACCTCCTGAAGACCGTCTACAGGATTGGCGTACCTACACACCGTGGTTATGATTTGCCGGAGATTGGAGACTACACCTGGCAGGAATACGTGAGTCTCGTCATGGAGGAATTTGCTGCCGGGGAACCTCCTCTCTCGATCCCGGCTCTCACCTCTGGGCTCCCTGTCACGCCTGCCCCAGAGCCCACGCCTGTCACGGTGAGCGAGCCAGCACCTACGCATGTCACTGTGAGCGAGCCTGCGCCCACGCCTGTCACGGTGAGCGAGCCAGCGCCCACGCCTGTCACGGTGAGCGAGCCAGCGTCTGCGGCCTCTACCATCAGCGAGCCTGTGCCCTCGTCAGCCACGGTCAGCGAGCCTGAGCCCTTGCCAGCCACGGCCAGCGAGCCTGAAGCCACGCTGACCAGGAACAGCGTCCCAGCTTCGCCAGTCGCATCAGCCCGGAGGAAGAGGACAAGGGGAAAGGTCTCTGCTCTCCAGCCTCCGCCAGCCGCAGCCCCGTGCGCTAAACCCCTCTTGGCTCTGCCCTCAGCGCCCAGCGAACCCAAGCCGGTGCATACCACAATAACCCAGCCAGTGCCTGTCGCCTCAGAAGTCAGTGAGCCAGCGCCCGTAGCCTCGACCGTCCCTGAACCAGCGCCTGTAACCTCGACCGTCCAAAAGCCAGTGCCAGCAGCCATGACCATCCAAGAGCCAGTGCCAGTAGCCATGACCATCCAAAAGCCAGCGCCAGTGGTCGTGCCCGTTCAAGTGTCAGCGCCTCTCGAGCCGCCCAGAGCTCCGTCGCTCGAGCTTTCCAGGGCTCCTCCCGAGCTTTCCAGAGCTCCGCCTACCGAGCTTTCTAGAGCTCCGCCTACCGAGCTTTACAGAGCTCCGCCTCCCGAGCTTCCCAGGGCTCCGCCTCCCGAACTTTCCAGGGCTCCGCCTCCCGAGCCTTCCAGGGCTCCGCCTCCCGAGCCTCTCGAGCCTTCCAGGGCTCCGCCTCCCGAGCCTCCCGAGCCTCTCCAGCCTTCCACGGCTCTTCTTCCCGAGCCTTCCACGGCTCCACCTCTCGAGCCTCCTACGGCTCTGCCCCAGAGACTCCAGAGCTTTCTAGGGCTCCGCCTCTCGAGCCTCCTATGGCTCCACCTCCCGAGCCTCCTACGGCTCTGCTCCCAGAGAATCCAGAGCTTTCTAGGGCTCCGCCTCTCGGGCCTCCTACTGCTCCACCTCTCGAGCCTCCTACGGCTCCGCCTCCAGAGCCTCCTACGGCTCCGCCTCCAGAGCCTCCTATGGATCTGCGCCCAGAGACTCCAGAGCCTTCTAGGGCTCCACCTCTAGTGCGTCCTACGGCTCTGCCTCCTGAGCCTCCCATGGCTCTGCCTCCTGAGCCTTCCAGGCCTCCGCCTCTAGAGCTGCATACGGCGCCACCGCCCTCGGCTCTACCTCCTGAGCCATCCTCGGCTCCGCCTCCTAGGCCTTCCTCGGCTCCGTCTCCTGAGCCCTCCTCAGCTCCGTCTCCTGAGCCTTCCTCAGCTCCATCCCCAGAGCCTTCCAGGTCTCCGCCTCTAGAGCTGGCTACGGTGCCACCGCCCTCGGCTCCACCTCCTGAGCCATCCTCGGCTCCGCCTCCTAGGCCTTCCTCGGCTCCCCCTCCTGAGCCTTCCTCAGCACCGTCTCCTGAGCTTCCAGAGCCTCCCTCAGCTCCGCCTCCTGAGCCTCCCTCAGCTTCGTCCCCAGAGCCCCTCTCAGCTCCGCCTCCGGGACCTGTCCCTGTCCGATGGCCTCCTCCCAGGCCCCCTGAGCCGGCCCCTGCTCTACGGCCATCTCCCAGACCACCAAGACATGTCCCTGTCCTGTGGCCACCTCCCAGGTCCCCTGAACCGGCCCTTGCCAAGTGGCCAGCCCCCGGGTCATCTAAACCGGCCTCTGTCCTGTGGCCACCTCCCAGGCCCCCCGAACCGGTCCCTTTTCCTTGTCTGCCCCTTGTTGCACCCTGGACTGCCTATCTGCCCCTCATTGCCCCCTGGACTGCCTGTCTGCTCCTCATTGCCCCCTGGACTGTCTGTCTGCCCCTCGTTGCCCCCTTGACTGCCTGTCTGCCCTTCATTGCTCCCCTTGGTCTGTCTGCCCACCACAAGCTTCCCCCCCCAGTCAATGGACATTTGTTCTTCCTGTTTTTAGTTATGTCACTTTTGAGCATCTGGAATCCACTCCTTTAAGGGGGGGTTCTGTAACGATTACCTTGTCTTGTTTCACCGTTGCCCCTTTGTTTCCCATTTTTGTCACTTTTGTATTCCTTAGTTTTCACTTTTGTCCCTTGTGTAGCTCCATAGTCTCCCTGTTAGCATTCGTGTTCTCTGTCATTGTTTTCACCTGTCTCATTAGTTTGCCATTGGGTTCTGTTTATCACCTTGTTATCTTGTTTTGAGTTCTGTTTGTTCATTGGTCCCTTTGTCCCATGTTCTTGTATTTAAACCCTGTCTGTTTTGTTCAGTCCTTGTCGATCGGTGAATGTTGTTGGATGTTCGTGTTCCCACCGTTCCTATGAATGTTGATGTTCGCTCCCATGCCTGTTTTCCCGTGTTCCCAGTTCCTGTGTTTTCGTGTCTTGTTTTCATTTTGCCCATCGCGGTAGTTTCATTTGTTATGTCTGTTTATCTCCTTGGTCAATAAACCCGCGTTTGGATCCTACCTTCTGTCTGCCTTCTCCTGATTACCCACATCGTGACATTACCATGGTTAGGTCAGTGTAGCTAGTCTTGAATAATAGTAATTATAATACATTATAGTATTGATGAAAAAATAAATACTAGCTGAAACACATCTTGAAACTTTAACTACAACTGCCACTGTTTAAATAAAATGAGGTCTAATAGATTCTACCTTTAGATTATTTCATATGAAACTATAAAATTGTCAAAATATAACAGTTACTTTTACTCGTAAAATCCTGAAACAATTTTGTAAAGGTGATGATGTATAATGAAAAATTTGCGCACAGTGTTGCACTTTTCCTCCTCAGTGCTGTTTGGCATGTCAGGGCTACCTACTGTTTGAGAGGACTTGACTTCCTCCGTAATGCTTTAAACTAGAAAAGAGAGCGAGCAAGCACAAGCGAGAGAGCACAAAAATTACAATAAGCACACAAAGTATTGTAACCGATGAGCAAGTACGATTCTATTTAGCAAAGATTGGAGAGCATAATGTACTGGATGCAACAAGGCACAGTTGCGTGCATGCATAAGAGCATGCAGACACAGTGCGCACTCTCCTAGCAATGTCCTCACAGTTTTCAAAGTTTCATAGCACCAGTTATTACCAATGTGAAGAAAATAGCAGGAAAAAAACACTTTTGCACATCTTGCTCAACAATTTAAGTAGGCCTGTCCCTCCACATTCCATGTTTATAGTGCGACATTCACATTTTTTGTTTTTACATGTTGGTGAAAATTAGTAATCCTCACATTGGAACACAAGAATTTAACAATTTATTTTTGTAAGACTGAAAATCCATGTCTCTCCATGCATAATATCTCATCATGGTCTCTCTCCGTGCAGCATAGTCTGTTTAACGTGCATGCACTCTCGTTAAGGGACAGAGCACTAGCTTTATTCCCAATGTAAAAAAAAAAAATCTCATTAATTTGCCTTTAGAGATGAAGTGCAGAATGAGACATAATTAACTTTGTTAAACCCTGATTATACACATGACTGGAAATCAAGAGCTGCTCAATATCCAAAATGTAAGTATACATTTAATTAGATGATGTTTATAATTCAACATGATAATGGTGTTTCATTTGAAAAGAAGCAAAACCGCTATTAGGCTATTATTATCAGTGCTGTTCACAGCTGCTTTAAAACAATCTACTTCATTTCATCCTCATAAAACACCTGTTACAGGTCTCATTTCTGGACCATACAGGTATTCTACCTACTGTACTGTATATTACACACAGATGTGGGAACAAGTCACACATGTTCAAGTCACAAGCAAATCTCAAGTCTTATCCATCAAGTCTCAAGTGCAGTGCAGACAAAGCAAGCAAGTCGAGTCCGTGACTCACCTCAAGCAAGTCGAGTCGAGTCCGTGACTGACCTCAAGCAAGTCGAGTCGAGTCCGTGACTGACCTCAAACAAGTCAAATCGAGTCAGTGACTGACCTCAAGCAAGTCGAGTCGAGTCAGTGACTGACCTCAAGCAAGTCTAGTCAGTGACTCACCTCAAGCAAGACAAGTCGAGTCAGTGACTCACCTCAATCAAGTCAAGTCGAGTCAGTGACTCACCTCAATCAAGTCGAGTCAGTGACTCACCTCAATCAAGTCAAGTCGAGTCAGTGACTCACCTCAATCAAGTCAAGTCGAGTCAGTGACTCACCTCAATCAAGTCAATTCGAGTCAGTGACTCACCTCAAGCAAGTCGAGTCAGTGACTCACCTCAATCAAGTCGAGTCAGTGACTCACCTCAATCAAGTCGAGTCAGTGACTCACCTCAAGCAAGTCAAGTCAGTGACTTATCTCAAACAAGTCAAGTCGAGTCAGTGACTCACCTCAAGCAAGTCGAGTCAGTGACTCACCTCAAGCAAGTCAAGTCAGTGACTTATCTCAAACAAGTCGAGTCAGTGACTCACCTCAAGCAAGACAAGTCGAGTCAGTGACTCACATCAAGACAAGTCAAGTCAGTGACTCACCTCAATCAAGTCGAGTCAGTGACTCACCTCAATCAAGTCGAGTCAGTGACTCACCTCAATCAAGTCGAGTCAGTGACTCACCTCAATCAAGTCGAGTCAGTGACTCACCTCAATCAAGTCGAGTCAGTGACTCACCTCAAGCAAGTCAAGTCAGTGACTTATCTCAAGCAAGACAAGTCGAGTCAGTGACTCACCACAAGCAAGTCAAGAAGAGCCAGTGACTCACCTCAAGCAAGTCAAGTCGAGTCAGTGACTCACCTCAAGCAAGACAAGTAGAGTCAGTAACTCACCTCAAGCAAGTCAAGAAGAGCCAGTGACTCACCTCAAGCAAGTCAAGTCGAGTCAGTGACTCACCTCAAGCAAGACAAGTAGAGTCAGTAACTCACCTCAAGCAAGACAAGTCGAGTCAGTGACTCACCTCAAGCAAGACAAGTCGAGTCAGTGACTCACCTCAAGCAAGACAAGTCGAGTCAGTGACTCACCTCAAGCAAGACAAGTCGAGTCAGTGACTCACCACAAGCAAGTCAAGTGGAGTCAGTGACTCACCTCAAGCAAGTCAAGAAGAGCCAGTAACTCACCTCAAGCAAGTCAAGTGGAGTCAGTGACTCACCTCAAGCAAGTCAAGAAGAGCCAGTAACTCACCTCAAGCAAGTCAAGTCGAGTCAGTGACTCACCTCAAGCAAGTCGAGTCAGTAACTCACCTCAAGCAAGTCAAGTCGAGTCCTGATGAGTTTCAAGTCAAGTCGAGTCCTGATAAGTTTCAAGTCGAGTCAAGCCACAGTACTAAAATAAATAGAGGTTAGTTCTTTAAATCAATATTTATTTAATATTTTAATACATACAGTCAGGTCCATACATATTGGGACAGACACAATTCTAATCTTTTTGGCTCTATACACCACCACAATGGATTTGAAATGAAACGAACAAGATGTGCTTTAACTGCAGACTTTCAGCTTTAATTTGAGGGTATTTACATCCAAATCAGGTGAACAGTGTAGGAATTACAACAGTTTGTATATGTGCCTCCCACTTTTTAAGGGACCAAAAGTAATGGGACAATTGGCTGCTCAGCTGTTCCATGGCCAGGTGTGTGTTATTCCCTCATTATCCCATTTACAAGGAGCAGATAAAAGGTCCAGAGTTCATTTCAAGTGTGCTGTTTGCATTTGGAATCTGTTGCTGTCAACTCTCAATATGAGATCCAAAGAGCTGTCACTATCAGTGAAGCAAGCCATCATTAGGCTGAAAAATCTAAACAAACCCATCAGAGAGATGGCAAAAACATTAGGTGTGGCCAAATCAATTCCCTGGTGAAGAAAACATCCTTCACAACAGTTGGCCAGATCAAGAACACTCTCCAGGAGGTAGGTGTATGTGTGTCAAAGTCAACAATCAAGAGAAGACTTCACCAGAGTGAATACAGAGGGTTCACCACAAGATGTAAACCATTGGTGAGCCTCAAAAACAGGAAGGCCAGATTAGAGTTTGCCAAACAACATCTAAAAAAGCCTTCACAGTTCTGGAACAACATCCTATGGACAGATGAGACAAAGATCAACTTGTACCAGAGTGATGGGAAGAGAAGAGTATGGAGAAGGAAAGGAACTGCTCATGATCCAAAGCATACCACCTCATCAGTGAAGCATGGTGGTGGTAGTGTCATGGCATGGGCATATATGGCTGCCAATGGAACTGGTTCTCTTGTATTTATTGATGATGTGACTGCTGACAAAACAGCAGGATGAAATTCTGAAGTGTTTCGGGCAATATGCTTCAGAAGTCATTGGACGGCGCTTCACAGTACAGATGGACAATGACCCGAAGCATACTGCGAAAGCAACCAAAGAGTTTTTTAAGGGAAAGAAGTGGAATGTTATGCAATGGCCAAGTCAATCACCTGACCTGAATCCGATTGAGCATGCATTTCACTTGCTGAAGACAAAACTGAAGGGAAAATGCCCCAAGAACAAGCAGGAACTCTAAGACAGTTGCAGTAGAGGCCTGGAAGAGCATCACCAGGGATGAAACCCAGCATCTGGTGATGTCTATGCGTTCCAGACTTCAGGCTGTAATTGACTGCAAAGGATTTGCAACCAAGTATTAAAAAGTGAAAGTTTGATTTATGATTGTTAATCTGTCCCATTACTTTTGGTCCCTTAAAAAGTGGGAGGCACATAAACTGTTGTAATTCCTACACCGTTCACCTGATTTGGATGTAAATACCCTCAAATTAAAGCTGAAAGTCTGCAGTTAAAGCACACCATTTCATTTCATTTCAAATCCATTGTGGTGGTGTATAGAGCCAAAAAGACTAGAATTGTGTTGATGTTCCAATATTTATGGACCTGACTGTATATACATACATTTTTTATATGAATTGTATAACAGTAATGTGTTATACTAATATATATATATATACATATATATTTATAAAATAGTAAATTACGTTAATGAACATGCACAGTATTTTTATCAAGGTTTATAAGTATTTACTGTAGGTGGCGCTTATGCAGCAGAAATATAGTTCTTACCCTGGTAACGCCTGTACACAAAGCAGCCCTGTGCTTATAAAGAATAATTTACTGGGCACTGTATGGCGGTAAGATGAAAAGAAAATGCCATCGAAACTTTTCTGAAGACAGTCAGTTGCCTTCAGTGATACATTTAATAAAATAATCATAAACTGATTGCATTCAAGGACTTTAAAGTCTTCAGAAGTCATAATCACTATGAGAGCACTTGGATTTCGTCACGAGTCATTCTGTATATTTTATACTACTTGTCACATTTTAAATAAAGTGTTGTGACTGCAAATCTGCCTGTTATGTTTTTATATTGCCAACAAATGGTTCTGGTATATTGTTGACTGTTGAGAAGGTTTAGAAAAGGCACACACACATTTAGAGGCAATGTCAGGTCATTTCAAACCTGCCGCACTACAAAACATGAGATTAATCATGAATCATTTTAATTTACTGACAACCCTCAAACATATGAACAATAATTCGACATGTGAAATTTTCTGGATATTGAAATGATAATGAAATGATTTACTTTCCTTGTGTTTTTTGAAATGTCTGATGAAATTTGAGATTGTGGTGGTTGTATCGGATATTTTTGCATTGATTATTGTGCATCTGGCAAATCTTTTTTTTTTTCACAAGATCGAATTTGAAATCTTTATATCCAAAGGAGATTATTTTGGGAACAATCATGTCATTTTCGCACGTTGTGAGTGGAGCATGAACTGTGCAGATGCAGATCAGTGGTGCTGGCGGGATTACATTTTTGCATATGACTAATTGATGTCGCAACATTTTTTTTAAACACATTTCATTACTGTTTATAATAAGTTATTTAAAATAATAATAATAAAAAACAATCACGTCATTTTCGAGTCATTCAGTTCAAATCAAGTCTCGAGTCGCTGGTTCACAAGTCAAGTCATTCTCTTCATTTAGTCAGTCACAAGTCCTTAAATTTGCTACTCGAGTCAGACTCGAGTCAAGTCATGTAACTCAAGTCCCCCACCTCTGATTAAACAGTCACAACCAATTTAGTAGCAAGTCTCCTCTCTCATGGATTCATATGTTTATTACATTTAGCCAATAATCACATCTTTGACTCAGTGACTAAATATTTGATCATTTGTGTGAAAACACTACACATGGCCAAAAGTTGCATGACAGCATGACTAAACGGGTGACTGACACATAATCTCCTCCACTGCTGGGCCAGTAAAAATCTGAAGCACTGGCCCAATCGGGCCAGAAAAAAAATCCTTAGATTTGAGCACTGTGTATGGTGCAATTTACAAGTCTGAAAGGCAGACGAGGAGGAAAGGAGATTTGGACGCGCAGGTGAGATTATTTTTTCACAATACCGTAGATAAGCAAATGTACGTGGTATGATAACCATCAATTTTCATACTGTGAAATACCGCTGCATCCCTACTGTATAATATCAACTACCGTGGTGGCTGGCACGACGAAAACAAAGATGTGTATGTATTCAATGTAAAAGAAACTAAACAAGGCAGTTTCAAATGACACGGGACCTGATAACTGGTAAAATTGTGTGTGGTGTTTGTGCAGCCAAGATGGTGTTTGCATTGCAGTTTCATCGTGGTTAAAAACTTAAAATCAAGAACTTAATTGAGTCAAGTCACCCACATCATGTTGACTACAAAACAGCATATAGAATTAAAAATCCATAAAAAAACAAAAACAAACAAAAAAAGAGGAGAGGGAAAGGGCAAGGCGGAGCGACAGTGAGAGGAGAGAGGGAAAAAAACTCGCTCGCCAGTTCCCAGACACTCCCCGGGCGGACCGGAGTGAGTCCTCTGACCCCTGGTGGATGGAATGCCCCTCTTCGTTCAGGCAGCCGGTAGGGAGCCCCTCTGCCCCTGGCAGCGGCTCTACCACTCCAGGCGGCCGGCAGCGAGCCCCTCCTCCCCTCGTGGATGGCAGCCGTTCCTCTGCTGCTGCTCCTTTGGGCGGATGGCAGTAGCAAGTACTCCACAACAGCGCATCCCTCCTCCCTCCCGGGCTTCGGCGCAAATATAACAAGGTTAAAATGCGAAAGGAGGCGGCAGGAACCGGCTGAACATTCAAAGTAATATTTTAATAAAACTTTTCAAAATAAACAGACACAACACACACAACAGTATCTAGAATTTACTCAGAATGGTGCTAAAAACACAAAACACCCAGTGAGGTGCAGTTCTGTGTATGAAACACTTATTGATGAGAGAGGTCAACAGAGAATGGTCAGACTGATTTGAACTGATAAAGTCTACAGTAACTCAGATAACCGCTCTGTACAATTGTGATGAGCAGAATATTATCTCTGAATGCTGTTCTCAGATGCAGGTTGGTGCTATTTTGGCGGCACGAGGAGGACCTACACAATATTATACAGGTGGTTTTAATGTTGTGTCTGATCGGTGGGCACTGTATGCCAAATATAAGAGAAACACTTTTTTGTGTTGTTTTTCCAAAGTTGAGGTGCCTGTACTCCAGAAGTATCACAGATATCGTAATATCCTTTTAGATTCTGCTTCAGAACAAACTTTCCTTTTTGTTTCTTGATTTTAAAACCCTAAATGGTTAAATCCCTCAGATATGGGACTCTCATTCTACTGATTATCATAGAGATCCTAAACTTCCTGGGATAGTTGATAGATTTGACTGACCAAACAGATTAGAACAAGAACGTAGCAAGTTTCTGCAAAACTCTTTATTGCATTATTGCCTTGCCAACAATCAATTTGTTATGAGGAAAGTGTTTTTTTGTGGTTTTGCTGGGTTATGAAGTGAACTAAAGGCTAGAGGTCGACCGATTAATCGGCCGATTTTTTGAATTTTTTTAACATTATCGGCATCAGCCAATATCCAAGTATATCAAGCCGATTATTAGGCAGGCGCATCTGTGGGCAGCCTAGTGTTGTTGTGGAACACGTGTTGGACGCACGCTGCCCCTAGAGTCATTTTCCAGCAGAGTGAGGAAGGAGCTAATTCCTTGGAGAAAACGGTAAGGATTAATTTTGTATAACTCCTTTATATTTAATTAAAAACTTTTAATATGTTACTGCCAACTTCGAGAAAAAACGCGACATGGCGTTCGGCTACTTTGGATATTGATAGCGTAGTTGAAGTTGCATTATCACAGCAGAAGGGTTGCTATCATGTTACAATAAGTAAGCAAGAATTTTGCAATTACAGACAGTGAATCTGAGACTTTTATTTGTTCTGTTTGTGTGTCTTATATTTGAGAGGGTTGTCACTCAATGCAGAGAAATAAGTTATAAAAAAGATACCAACGCACTATAGGCTAGTGAAGGACTGGCTTTGGTAAGCTCGGACGTTATCGCTTCTGCTGTCGGTACTGGAGAAATTAAGAAAATAAATTTATTATTGCTATAAAGAGAAAGTTATTTTATCTCGCCAGCCATTTCTATGTATTATAATAATATGAAACCATTTGTCTGTGATGCAATTTAGCTATTCGCAGTCAGAGAGAGAGAGAGAGAGAGAGAGCTCTCGCTGACGCGGTGCCACGGCGAGCACAACACGAGCCCTGCAAAATGAGTGACAGAACTAAACATTCAACCGTAGCCTGGTTTAGATCTGTGATATTAGTTTGATTTTATTTTAGATTTCGCCTTCCAAAGATTATAAAAAGAATATTTATACATAAGCCGCTTTCTGTCTAGCACAACTTCCTTCCCTTCACAGCGGTGCACTGACATTTCTCCCTAAAACTCAAACTTAACGTCAGAATCAATACGATCGGTGATTGTTGTAAAATGCAGTCTAGCTACTGTTGCTAAATTGCGGGACGTGTTTAATAATAAAAAGAGTGCAAGAGATACCGTTCCCAAGGCGGCGCGTGCTCCGAAACAGACCGCAACGAGACAAGCAAAGTATAGGCTACTTTGGGTCTCATGTGCACGTCTAAACGACCAACTATACACAAAAATATGTCAAAACGACCGGCTTGGAGAGTCACTTAAACACAGTTTATGTCTTAAATGGACGTAGTTATGGAAATAGTTGGGAGAAAATATGGCGCATCAGGAGCCTATTAGACTCGGTCTTAAAGGGGAAACAGTCTAATGAACATGCTGATGATTGAGTCATTACTGTGAATCAAACAACAAAAGGCAAAGAGAAAATCACTTACAGCTCTTGAATGAATAACTTCTGCACTAATAAGCATTAATCTATCTATGATAAACTATGCAGTGTTATTTTACAATTGATTACTTTATTAGATTTCTTTTTAGACCACACCTGAACAGTAATGTTAGTAGACCTTCCTGAAATTAAATCACTGTGCCTATATAACGTTTATCTTTGTGTAATATATATTGTGGCAGCGGGGGCGTGGTCAAGCGCCCGTCCGGGAGAGAAAAGCGGTAAGGGCGCTCACACCTGAGCTAAAATGATGACTAACACCTGTGTCTAATTTCAGTAACATGAGGAGAGCGGCATAAAAGGGCAGCAGTGACGGAGCATGGGGCGCGACAACCCGTCCAAGGAAAAAACCCCACAACACCGATATTGTGTATAGTGAACAAGAGAAATAAAAAGCTTACCCCTTAAGCTGACACCTGTTTCCGTCCCTTCCTTTGGCGGTTGTCACATATATATATATAACAAAAAGAACCGTTAAGAATACCGTTAAAGTACCGGATCGATAAGCAGTATCGGTAAGAGTAGTAATACCATTAAAACCTTAACGGTACCCATCTCTAGTTATGCCTGTGCTTCTCTTGGATGCTCTGAATATTGGATTACGTGTCTGGATTGCCCCTTAATTAAAGCTGCATTTGGATCTCAACCTTCGTGTCTCGGAGCAGTTCGTAACACCTGCTTTGTTTATTTAATATATTTGTTATACATTATTTATACAATATGTTTTTACATTATACATTTTTTATTTAAGTGTACAAGTGCATATTGGTCAAGTGTTCAATAAATGTATTTGTTGAGAAATTTTGTCTATCTTAAGTAATTATTTGTGTTACATTTTATCTTTCAAATAAAAGGTTCAAATAAGAGGTTAAAAACAAGCACATATCGGCCAAATAGCGACCAAAATCAATCGGCAGCATTAATCGGCCATCGGCCGACCCGGATTTCAAAATATCGGCATCAGCGTCGGCCTGAAAAAACCAATATCGGTCGACCTCTACTAAAGACTACTGGCTACTTGATTCCTGTTTCAATAGAAATACATCAACTGTGTACATCAAGCCATGTCATGGAGTTTTGAAGCAGTGATCCACATGTGACTTACAGGTGATGTAGTAATCGATGTTCTTCTTGAACTCCAGGCCCATGTAGTTTGGACTGAACTCCTGAAATTTGATGGTGAATTTGATGTCCATCTCTGGTTTGTTGCAGTTGACCAGCACATTTGGATCCAGAACAGTACTGCAGTCCTCCGCCTGATCTTTCTTCACCAGATAAAGTTTATAATACTCGTAAGGCTGGCTCAGGTCTGCTTTTGGACAGATAATATCCAACTTGTCCCCGATATCAGGATAAATCGCCAGACCTTTAGCCTTCTGGAACCTGAATCACACAGAGACAGAGAGCAAATTATTCTGATCTGAATTGAAGTTATTTTGATTGATATTCACAGTTCAGTGTTTTTAAGAAATGTTTCACCCCAAATTGAATACCGATCATCCTCACACAGCTTTCATACAGCTTCAGAAGACTTTTACAGGATTTTAGATTTTTTTGTAGCTTGACTGCCCTGGTCTCGGTTTACTCCCATTTTGTGGAAAAGATCAACCAGGATATTCTTCAAAGTTTCTCCTTTTGTGTTCCTCATGAGGGTTTGAAATGTCATGAGGGTGAATTATTCATTATTCACACATATATTTCAATATGGTACAAATACATCAAGAATCTTTAGTTTTTAATATTTTTTTTTATGGAAGTGAGATGGGAGTGAGATTTGAGAATAACAGCAGAGGGGAAGACTATCAGTGATTAACCATTATGCTTTTCAGACTTTTATGATACTGTTTTTGTTATTTTTGGAGCCCTGCAAGTTAACCCAGCACCCATTAACTTTAATTGCATGGAAAGAACCAGCCAGTGTTTAGAGCATTATGAGGGTGTGTAAATGATGATGGTGAACTATCACTTTCGGAGTGTTTTATTTGCAAGTAATGCCCTCTCAATGCAGCTTTTATTTTGAGTATACAGCAAGTATTTAAGAACTAAAACCACTGAAGCATCTTTCCAGTGTTGATGGATAAATCTGGGTGATACATTGAATACCCATGATATAATCACAATGATTTGCTGACGATATAAAAACAACAAATTTGTGAATATCTTGATGATTTTAATGAGCCTTTTATTTTGAACTTTTATTTGAAAAAAAATATTTTGGCCCTATTTAAATTCAACATTTAAAAGTTTTGCTCATTTAATTCATTTCAATTATGTTTTTGATTTTAATAAAAAATAATAATTCGTTTTTATACATATCACATGCGTTTTGAACCAAGCTATGTGAATTAATTCAATTCAGTTTGAAAAAAATAAGATGGTTTAAGTTGAGGTCCTCTCTGCACATGCGTGAGAATATGACACAAGCGCAGTTTCCTTGGTGCCAGAGGAGAATTTCCAGTACCACACTTTGCGAATGCAAGACATTTTCCCTCCAGTTTCGAAGTTTTATTATTCCGTCAATTTGCATGGTAAGATGTATGTCAGATTATGCAGTACCATTGTAGAGTGCACTACAAGTTTTACTATCAGATATAAATTATTAATTAATGTTTATTAATTATTAATTAATAATTAAATTAAATAATATAATTTAATTAGTTAAATTCTATCCTCGGGCCACCACTCTTTGACAAGAGAAAAATGATAGTAAGTGACTGATCGAGTCTCATTAAATTCCACCCTGAAGGATGAGTATTTTGATTAATAATCAAAATACTCAAAAAGGGAAGAAGCTAGTCAAATTATTGCCATACGAACCCAGCAGTAATCTGGTTAAAGTTGGCTTCTAACAACAACAATTTAACAATACTGAAGTAATAGCGGAGTTCTTGACGTGGCAGAGGCTGGCTTCAACACAAATATTCAAACAAACATCTAGGAGTACTTCTTATTATAATATAACAAGATTTATTATAATCAAACAGCAATGAACACCACCAATTTTATATGAATATAACACAAAAACAAAGTGGAAGTCCTAACTACATAGTGGAGCTATATGCTAGTGTATGTGTGTGTGTGTCTAGATAAGGTAACAAAGGAAACAAAATGGCAGATTAAACTCCACGTGGGGAACTAGTTTCAAAATGGAGGATCAGTTTCAACATTGAGAACTAGGTTCAAAATGGCGAACTGAATTCAACATGGAAACTAGATTAACAATGGAGGATTAGATCGTAAAGGCCGGAGCCAATGATTATTTGAATGTGGAGGGAAAGAAAGATGGCTGGATCAGAACCAGGTGACGGAGCTAATACCACGTGCGGGTGGTAATGAGCAGACACACAAAGGAACTGAACGAAACCGGCGGGAGAATTGGAAAACACCAGCCTGAGTCGGACATAAACCACGGTGCTGCTCGCTCCATGAATTTCAGTGAGTGTGAGAGAGAGAGAACAAACAGGGGTGCATGCAATATAACTTAGGATAAACGCTGGTAACAGCACAATTGAATCATTAGTTCAGATCACTCAATAAAATAACATTTCCCCAAAAATGACAATCTCACAAATCAAAACAGCAATCAGGGATCGTAGTTGAACATACAATTGTAATCAAAACATCAAACATTAAGCATCAAATATATGATTTAGTTGTACAAGAAAAGTCAGTTTCTAAACTAAATCTGCCCAGATGTCAAGCCTTACTTGTGAAATCCTGTGTGATTTCAGCAGGGTTGTCCATTTGAAATTACTGTTGCGTTGAGCGATCAGGAGAAAACAATCTGGAGTGGGTCCTCTGTCTTACGCTCCTTAGTGGAAAGACGCATCTCTGCGTTATTTCTCGGGTCCAGTGATGGAGAGAAATGAAGTAGGTAGTCAACGTTGATAGAAACCGATTGAGAAGAGAAGCGTGTTTTCTAAATAAATTCACTGCTGTCTCGTAGTGAAAATGAAATGAACCTGTTGTAATCACATCACCATGGACAGGACTTCCCATCTGGCTGTGAAGCATTCTGGGAAACAGAGTTTAATGTCTCACATTTGATCATAGAACAAAGGGCCATGTGGTCTCCGCTGCCATTTATATTGGGCAAGGCCCTACATCATTCATTACAGTAAACAGTCTGTTGACTGATTAAAAAAGAATAATGGTGATTGCACATACTATAATTAGCTAAACGTAAAGCATTCACATTTTAGGTTACTGAGGTTTTTTGCAGTATAGGCAACATCGAACGTAAAGTTGCTCATATTAAGGGGTGGCTGTGGCTCAGATGGTAGAGCGGGTTGGCTACCAATCGCAGGGTTGGTGGTTCGAATCCTGGCCCACACGACTCCACATGCCGAAGTGTCCTTGGGCAAGACACTGAACCCAGAGTTGCTCCCAATGGCAGGCTAGCGCCTTGCATGGCAGCTCTGCTGCCATTGGTGTGTGAATGTGAGTGTGGATGGGTGATTGGGACACAGTGTAAAGCGCTTTGGTAACCTCTAAGGTTAATAAAAAAAGTGCTATATAAGTGCAGACCATATTCAAGCACATTACAGTTTGAATGTTACCGAAAAACATTTAAGACTTGTGTTGCAAGTATGCATGATCCTGCAGTATGCAGTACTTTACTTTGCCAGTCAACGTGTGCTTTTTTTCCCCATCGGTAAAGTTCATAATAAAGTGTTGGGATTTTTTTATCTTTTCAGTGACACACAACAAGTTCACAATAGCGATTCTGTAATTAACGAGCATTAAAGAAAATAGCTTTAATGCAAATACATCCCCTCTTTTCACTAGCTTTTATGGCGTGGTATGTGAATATATCTCAAACTAACAATAATAATCATTATGTGTGCTCACTTGCCGTGTTCACTAGGGTAGAACAGGGACATTTCGGTGGACACTAAGCTTTTGGTAAGAGACTTTACATCTATGCTGACTAATGTTAAAAAGTAATAGATATCTTTGTTTGTTTCCACACATAATCACTTACAGAGCAACCTATTTACATTGAAGTATGGATACTCATTTTTGGCTCTATAACATCTATTAATTCGCACCGTTGTGTTTTTTTGTCTGTATTTTGTTTGTCACTTCAATGTATCAGTGTAAAGATTGTGGCATTCAAGTGATAAGGCAATCAGAAATTCTCAAACACTACAAACTTAAACATGGCCACTTGGGGCATGGTCATCACTTTAAAATGTATTCATCCTGGCTGCCCTTGTGTTTTCAAAACTTGGAATTCACTTTTGGCACATTTGTCTAGGAATCACACGAATACCTCTAAGCAACCTGGGACTGTGTTTTCATTTTCTTGTGATTTATGTTCTTTCTGGGAACTTGGGAGAGAACGTGACTACTTTCTACACATAGGTCATCATCTCAGAAATAATGAGACTGTCACCTGTATGTTCCAAGGCTGTGACTACAAATCTAATGTATACAGTAGTTTCAAGTCTCACACAAGTCGCAAACATAAGCTACATTCCTTGGTGGATTTGGTGTAGAAAGATGGTGTAGTTCAAGGCATTGTAAATGATTCCATTGAACATGGTAGTGTAGTTGAATCTGAGCCAGGCAACCCAATAGACTCGGAGACTGCATGTTCTTCTGACACTACATATGCTGATGCAGATATTCCAGATAATCAGGTGCATGTAATAGAGTGAAAATTAGCTGCAGTGCTACTAAAACTGAAAGTATTTTTCATGTTCCAAGTGCTGCAGTTAGTGAATTGCTGGAAGAGCTCCATTATTTGTAGAGCACTGCTTCTCAATGTAATGCAACAAATGTGATACATGAGATTTTAGATTTTTTATCTTGTAGTGAGTTTTTTCAGAATATTGCTGAATTTGTATGTGGGCGATTTTTAAATTAAGCAACCTGCTTGGCACTTCCAGAAAAAAGTACAAAATATGTGCTGTATATTGGAATCTTGCAAATTTACCACCAGGTGAAAGTTCATCATTGTCTTCCATATATTAGGCACTACTTTGCCAATCAGATGATGTTAGGACCTATGTATATGAAAAAATCCTTGAGCCCTTGTTGCAAGATCTTTCCACGTTGGAAAGCCAAAGAATTTTTATTTCACAGCTTGGTTGTTTCATTAAAAGTGCAGTGCAGACTGTCATAGCAGACAATCTGGGAGCACAAGGAATTGCTGGCTTTGTAGAGAGTTTTTCTGGTGAATATGTGTGCCGGTTTTGTACTTCAAAAAGTCTGAAATTCAGGAGAAGGAAGTGAGTTCTGATGATTTCACTCTCAGAACTAAAGAGATGCATAAAGTGCATGTAAGGTCAGCAGTAGACACTGAACAGGCTTGTTGTGGTGTAAAAAGACAGTGTGTTTTTTCTGCACGTCTTTCCCATTTCGATGTCAATACTGGGAACCCAGCCGATATTGCTCATGACATATTTGAAGGCATATCACCAGTTGAGTTGTCTCGCTGTCGAGTTATCCAGGGAATTTTACACATCAGCATCTGCCTCTAACTGGAAAATGAGCATCAGTCATTCAAAAGGACACACGGAACAACTCCAAATGGACTTTCCACAACTTGTATTCATTTATCAAAAGATTCCATAACAGATTGAACAGTAGTCAGATTCAAAGTTCAAATTGTCCAATTAAACTCTGTTTCAATTCAATTCAGTGGTACACAAATCCAGACAAACACATCAGTTTGTTCTTTTACCTTACTTCTTGAATTTGCTTGTTAAGTTGCTTTCTTAACCACTTAGATGAATCTTCCTTACTTGTTAGCTTTTGTTGGATTTTATTAGCTTTTGTTAGATTTTGTTAAATTTTGATAGATTTTGATAGGTTGATAACCTTAAAGAAACAAAAAATAAACACTAGCATTACATTAACATTTACTTAAATATTGACAAAATACTACGTGAATAAAATATTCTTATGCACAACTGTCTCAACATTCACTTATTTCTAAGTCTAAACATAATAAGCATAATATGTTTAAGCATAATAAGCCTAATACACATTAAGTTAACAAACTGAAACAATTTGTGCTCCCAGTTCACTGTTACTTAGTGTAAACACACACAAACAATCTGTACATTTCCTCCAAACGCTAATGTTTCACAATATGAGTCAGTCAATTCATTTCTAAATAGTCCATGATTGTTTTCAAATAGCACAGATTAGAGAGATAATCAACCCTTTCCCGAATAGAGAGTGTTTGATCCTACCATCAGCGTCCCTGGGATGACCGTTCGCTGGTTGCGCTTTCCCCTTCTTTCCGTATTTCACTCACATCAGTCTTTAAGCCCGAATGCTTCTCCACATAGAAGACACTTGTGCCACTGGATATCGATGTCTTATCCCTCTTTCTGCACTCAGTTTTCTCTGCTCGCATCCACTAACAGCTTTTACTTCCGTAAACTCTCTGCTGTTTCCGTTGCTTTCCGTCGCTTCTCTCTACGTCACATTAAGTGCAATTTTTATGTAATTTTTTTTTTTTTTTAAACAGTATCTTTTCCTTAAAACTGTGTTTAGCTTCACACCTCCCACTTGAGCTCCTTGTTCTTGAACCCAAGGAGGTCACATCATAATTATTTTTCCTCACGCTCTCATGGTTGCTCCTCAACAGGAATTAACACGACTAACCGCCTAACATCTCTGTGAAGGATGGTTGAAGGGATTCTATTGCTCAATTCTTTGGTGCCTCCTTTTGCACTCACTTGACTACACTTTGAGCTTAGGACTGGGTAGCTTGAGAAGACTCTTACATCCACATCTCTGACAATGCCCTTGGGATCAGCATTTGCCTTGACTACTCTGCCCAGCTTGTACTGACTCCTTAGTGCGATTTGGTCAGCCACCCAGACCACATCTCCCACATCAATGTTCCGATCCTTTGTGTGCCATTTACTTCTTACAATTAAGTTTGGTCCTGACTTCTTCTTGGACGACCCATAGTATTTTGTAGGGATAGCCCATGAAATCGAAGTCACCAGGATCTCCTCTCGGTCCTGTCCTTCCCAGTAGGCGAGAGTTTGGGGTAACGTATTCTATACACTCCTCTCGACTCTGAATCCTTGCATCTATAGGTCTCGTTTGCCAGGTTAGCTGCCATGTAGAGGAAGGTTTGTAAAGGTCGTGAAGAGCTCGTTTCACTATGCAGACAGCGGCCTCTGCTGCTCCGTTTCTGTGGGGAGAGCTTGCAGGATGGATTTTCCAAGACCATTCGGTGCCATTTTTAGCAGCTTCTTGTTCCAGCTCTGATTTCCCTACTTTGTTCAGGAATTCGTAGAGTTCCGCCAGGGCTGGTTTAGCTCCTACGAAGTTTGAGCCAGAGTCTGACCACAACTTTCTGGGATGCCCTCTTAAAGCCGTGAACCTTTTGTAGGCTAATAGAAATCCTTCAGATGACTGGTCACTAACAACATCTGCGTGAATAACTCTTGAGGCCATGCAGCAGTACACAATTCCCCAGACCTTGAGTCGCACTCTTTTCCTGACTTCGTCCTTCACCTCGTAGGGACCGAACAGATCTAAGGTTGTAAACTCAAAGGGCGCAGCTGGTCTTGTCTTTTCGGGTGGGAGGTCGCCCAAGATCTGTCGACATTTCCTTGCTCTTGCCTTTCTACAGATCACACAGCTGTCTACTACTTTCTTGATTAGTCTCCGTCCCTTCATTATCCATGCTCATTTCCTTGTCCTAAGGAGAGTCCCGGCGATCTCTTCATGGTTTGCGTTATGCGCCTCATGAGCCAGTAGTGTGGATATCCTTGCCTCATAGGGTAGTATTGGGACTGCGTTCCCATCTTTGCTGAAGATTTGGACTCTTCCACCACACACTAGAAGTCCTGAGTCCTCTTCTTTGTACACAGCCAGTCGACTAAGCGTTGTGTCTGGAAAGGTCACATTCTCCTGAGCTGCGAGAAATAGTCCTTTTAGGGCATCTTCTTGCTCCTTTACTGCAGGGTCTTGGATCCAGGGATACTTTGCATCCCAATGGGGAGACTTGCTGTGAGAATCCGCCTGTACATAGGTGAGACCCCTTCTTATGATCTCGAGTACTTTCTCCTCTGCTAGGGTCATCTCCTTTCCTTCAGGCTGACAGTTCCCACAGCGACAACCTCCACATTTTGGTTCACAGGCAGCTCCAATACTATCCCAGCTCCACCACTTAAGGAATTCTCTGTCGCCTGCAAGTGAGTTTTTAGTTTCAGCGCTGACTAATTTGCTTCTCTGGGGTCCCTCAGAGGTACTCAGAGATTCAACCTTCCCGAGGACTTCCTCATACCTGACTGCAGCTGTTCTCATGGACCGGGCGAAGTGTGTCTTTGACTCGTAAGCAGTCATATCCACAGCTTCAACAGATCTGGATGAGCTCCACCCACCATCTTTCCCAATGGGCTGTCCCACAAGACGAGATCTCCGACAATCCTTACTCTTTGCGGAGCAAGCCTTCCTTCCCGGTGACTGAAGAGAAGTTCAATTTTTTCAGGTCTCTTCAGTTCTGCTAGGTCTACCTCTGGGAAGAATTCCTTCAGTTGCTCTGGGCTCACACCTTTATGCACTTTAGTGATCTCCTCTAGTCCATAACAGACCAATTGGTGGGCCTTTTCCATACCCTTGGGGGTCTTAACTCTGATTCTGAGAAGGTATCTCTTGGTGCTAACTCGAATGGCCATCTTTCCAACTCCGTGAACTACTAGAGTGATCTCCTCACCTCTCAGCTTGAGCCTGTCAGCAGCTTCATGGGTAATGTAGTTTGTGTCCGATGCCAAATCGACCAGAGTCCCAATCTTCTGCCCTGCATTTGCCGTTACCTCTACTAGCATCATGATGACAGGTAGTTCTTGCAATCCACCTTCCTCCAACAGTCTCAGCTGGTTCTTACTGGATTTTCCTATTTTGGCTCTGTTGGTAAATGCTTTTCTGCAATTTTCCGCTAAATTTGGAGAAAGCTCAGATAGGAATTCCTCTTGCTCTACTGTTAATCTACCACTTTTCTTACCTTCTCTGGTGGTAATCTTGCTCTCATGCTCAGGCTTGAGCTCTACCTTTGGACAGAGAAGGTAGTGGTGGTCTGCTGAGACTCCTCCTCTGCAATCATTGTTCCTGCAGAGATATGTGTCCCTGCACCTGCTACTGTCCACATGGTATCCCAGGCACCTTATGCATACTCCCAGCTTTCTCACGACTGCCTTTTTCTCAATCAGTTTCAGCTCTTTGAACTTTTCACAGAAGAAAATCTTGCCTCTGTGCTTCTCAGCCCTGCACACAATGCATGCGCCCTCAGATGAGACTCCCTTTGTTGCCTTGGTAAAAGCATGACTTCTCTCGAACTTCCTCTCTGGTCTTTCTACTTTCTCAGTGACTTTGAGCTGCTCAAGTTTTTCTAGTATCTCTTCCTCTCTTTTCAGGAATTTTAGGCGTGCGTCGAAGTGGTTCTCTGATGTGATGCCACTTCTTGGATCTGTTATCAGGACTAGCCAATCCCTCTTTATGAACTCAGGTAACTTACTCTCTATGGACTTAACTACAAGTGGGTTCTTTATCGCTCCAGTGTCCCCAAGGTCAGCGAGATCTGTAAGGGCTTTCTCCACCATCTAGATCAACTCGATCACCTTTCGTGGCTGGTTCCCCCTTACAGCAGGAAATCTTTCCAGTTCCTCGACGATTTCCAAGGCGATTGTGGTTTTATTGCCATATCGATTCGTAAACACTCTAAATATGTCTTCAGCAGTATTGTATGAGGACAGTCTGAGATCTCTTGTAATTTTGTCATCTACACTATCCAGTAGCTGGATTTTTTTGACTTCAGCTGACCCGGTTGGTTCTCCTTGTTTCTGAAGGCTTTCCCAATCACTTTTCCAACAATAGAAGTCTCTTTTGTTCCCACTGAACTTTGGTAAACTTGTTGGTTTAATCCTCACTATAGGCCTAGTCTGAACAGCGGGTGCTACTGCACCTAATGATGCCCTCGCACTGTACTTTGTGGCTAGCGCGTCCTCCGCGACTCTCCGCGCCCTGGCAAACTCACCTTTTCTTGCTTCAAGTTCATTACTAGTCACTTTCAGCTTCCTTAAATGGCTTTCCAAGTCTTTCCTCTCAATCTCAGGGGTCCATTTCTCCCAATTTGATAAAGCTCCTCCTGCTTCCTGGATAAGCCTTGTGAGAAAGTTTATTTGTACTTCATAGTTCTCATACCCGTCACTTTCGATGAGTATGTTTGCTACGCGATTGCAGGCTTCCTCCGCCGCGAAGACTGCGGCTGACACCTCATTCTGACCATATCTTGACCAGAGATTATCCTGAACAATCTCTTAGACTTCCTCGAATTTCAAGTCACAATACTCTGCTGTCCTCCTAAAGTCAGCTTCCTGCTGCACTAAAAGTGCTGCCACTTTGCCAACATCTTGACCATTTTCCGCCTCAGCCAGCAGCCCAAACTTATAGTCATCTTTGGTCTCAAAGACTTTCCTTGCAATGGATGAGAGCTTCTCAAATTCTTCCTTGAGCTCTACCTTGAGGTCCACCAACCTGTGCACTTCTCTGCAGAGGAAGTTAGCTTGTCTGGTAAAACTGATCTTTGCAGAAGTTCTTTCTTTCTTGAGCTGCCCGATCGGCTTTCCAACCACATCCTCAGCCATTTTTGGATGATCCACTTAACACTTTCTTCGTGTTAACAGTCTTTCCATGAACTCCACCAAACTCGATCCTCTCATACACTGTATGAGTCCAGCTACTATGCGCTGCCACGAGTGTAAATGTCCACTGCTGCTATGCTGACTGTCAGAAGTGGTTATCAACTGTCGAGTTATCCAGGGACTTTTACACATCAGCATCTGCCTCTAACTGGAAAATGAGCATCAGTCATTCAAAAGGACACACGGAACAACTCCAAATGGACTTTCCACAACTTGTATTCATTTATCAAAAGATTCCATAACAGATTGAACAGTAGTCAGATTCAAAGTTCAAATTGTCCAATTAAACTCTGTTTCAATTCAATTCAGTGGTACACAAATCCAGACAAACACATCAGTTTGTTCTTTTAGCTTCCTTCTTGAATTTGCTTGTTAAGTTGCTTGCTTTCTTAACCACTTAGATGAATCTTCCTTACTTGTTAGCTTTTCTTAGCTTTTGTTGGATTTTATTAGCTTTTGTTAGATTTTGTAAAATTTTGATAGATTTTGATAGGTTGATAACCTTAAAGAAACAAAAAATAAACACTAGCATTACTATTAACATTTACTTAAATATTGACAAAATACTACGTGAATAAAATATTCTTATGCACAACTGTCTCAACATTCACTTATTTCTAAGTCTAAGCCTAATACACATTAAGTTAACAAACTGAAACAATTTGTGCTCCCAGTTCACTGTTACTTAGTGTAAACACACACAAACAATATGTACATTGCCTCCAAACACTAATGTTTCACAATATGAGTCAGTCAATTCATTTCTAAATAGTCCATGATTGTTTTTAAATAGCACAGCTTAGAGAGATAATCAACCCTTTCCCGAATAGAGAGTGTTTGATCCTACCATCAGCGTCCCTGGGATGACCGTTCGCTGGTTGCGCTTTCCCCTTCTTTCCGCGTTTTACTCACATCAGTCTTTAAGCCCGAATGCTTCTCCACATAGAAGACACTTGTGCCACTGGATATCGATGTCTTATCCCTCTTTCTGCACTCAGTTTTCTCTGCTCGCATCCACTAACAGCTTTTACTTCCATAAACTCTCCGCTGTTTCCGTTGCTTTCCGTCGCTTCTCTCTACGTCACATTAAGTGCAATTTTTATTACATTTTTTTTTTTTTTTTAAACAGTATCTTTTCCTTAAAACTGTGTTTAGCTTCACACTCGCTGGCTAAATTTGTTGATTTCTATGAAATTTTTCCACTCGCAACCATCTCAATTAATTAATCAATCATGAAATTTCTGTACAAATGGACAGACAAAATGAATCACCGTCATACTGTTCCATGTGCTTTCATGTCCAACAGATGCATTGGAGGCAATGCTCATGAAAATTTTAGTCTTTTACGATTACTTCCATTCTTGGTTGGACAGCTAGTACCTCCAGATGAGCCAGCTTGGCAGGTCCTTATGGAGCTTAAGGATATTGCTGAGTTAGTTGTGGCACCCGTGCAAACTACTGATCGATTGCCTTCCTTGAAAGCAAAATTTGTGATCATAGGTACAGGTTGCAAGAAGTATTTCTAGACATGAAACTTTTGCTGAAACATCATTACGTGGAACATTATCAACGGATGATCAAATTCTTTGGCCCTTTAGTAGGGATGTGGACACTGAGATTTGAGGCAAAGCATCGATTTTTTAAGCAAGTTGCTCGTTACACACATTGCTTTAAAAACATACTCTTGTCTCTGGCGATGAAACATCAGTTCATGATGGCATATCCCTTGGAGTCAGCTACCATTGAAAAGAATAGCATGATTGTGTCAGCTGTCTCAACTGTACCTATTGGTATTTTGAATCAGGATGTAGTTAATGCTCTTAAGCAAACATATCCTGATGTCACTTGTGTTCATCTTGCAAAGAATGTGTCTATTGATGGAATAAACTACAGGAATGACATGATTGTTGTTTGTGGCCTTTCTGGTAGCTTACCAGATTTTGCTGAGATTGTCCAGATGGTTGAAGTGGAGTAGAGTTTGAGTTTCATTGTGAAAGAAATGAGTGCTTGGTATTGGGAGCATTTCAGAGCTTTCAAGTTATGCCCCACTTTGCAAGTTTCTCTCATTCATCATAATACCCTTCTCGACCACTACCCAATGGCAGATTACCACATTGAAGACCGGAGAATGGTGACACTTAAAAGATTCATAAAAGCAAGAGGTTATATTCAGTATGTTTTAATGCACAATTTGTGCAGTCAAATGTCTAACGTAACTGATATAGAAGTTGCATTTACTTTACGATGTTATTTAGTTCGTGTAAAGTCAATTGTCCAGCAGCTAACTTAATATGTATTCTCTGTCTCTTAATTAGATTGAGTAAAGATGAGTGTGAAGCTCAGAGTCATTGTGGAAGAAAATTACTTCAGAAGATTGGACCTCTCATCGGGGATGCCAGACAGTGTTCAGAATTACTTGAGACCGTTCATCAAGCATTTTGTATTGAAAGAGACTTCTGGCTTCAGTACATTGATGTAGACTTTAATAATTAATTCATGAATCTAACATCAATTCAAGATATAAAAGACAAAAGTACCATCAAGTTGATCTACTTGGCAAATGATTGTCATAATCCGAGCCCCGACAGTCCAATCAAGCATTCTCTAGTGCTTCCGAATTGTTTAGAACATCAAGTGAATGCTCGAACACTTCCTCCTCTTCATTGTTGTGCTCTGGAGGAGATTCAGTTGACACTGTCATTATACCAAGATCCGATAGTGAACTTCAAGCACTACGAGTACAGACATGACCAAAACAATTCCCATTCCTCGTTTTTCATATGATGTTGAAGTGCAGCTTCAATGTGGCAATGAAATTATTGTTGAAGCAGGAACCTCACTGAAGATGAGTCCAGGGCTCAAGTCTGGCATCTTGGAAAAGCTGGCTGAAGATATTTAACAGTACCCCACATACCCACATGATCCCCAGATAGATGAGGTTGCAAAGGCACTCGTTGATAAATTTCCATGTTTGAGAGAAAAAGGATCGATGAAGGGGTATAGTGGGTGGATATTCAGCCTTAAGCACAAAATTGCAGGACAAAGACGCGCAACATTGGTTTTCCCAAAGTTACTCTTAATTCACTAAAGAACAAGCCCAGGGATGAATGCTTTCCAGCCAAAAATGTGAAGAAACCAAAATGATCAGAAGTTAACTTTTGCCCTGCTAATCCTGCTGGAGAAACAGATGAAATCCTTGAAGCTTCAGTGAGCTGCTTATTGATTTCAGACAGAGGAACAGAACATCAGTAGTAAAAGAAAAGATGTACAAAACGTTCTCCTACAGAAGGAATGTGGTACAGAATAGTCCAATGATTGGGGACTTAAAACTCCAGTGGCCCGCACTTGGTAGAAGAGGTAAGGTCATGTTTACTCTTTCCCCAAAAACTCCTTTTATATATACCTGGTGCTACTGTTGATGCTCTGCTTTTAATCAAGCGTTAACATTAGTCTTAAAATGGATGATGGGATGATTGGAGAAGGATTGGTTTGGGGTTGAGCAGAAAATCCTTGATATAAGATGAGAGAAAGGTAACTGACCACAATGTGTTTTTGCTGTCTCTGTTTACATCTATATTTCTATTTATAATAGATTGGTGCTGAATTCAGACGCATTACTACTGTCCCCCTTGAAAACACCTTTATGACACAATTGGACTAATATCTTAATATTAGTCTGTCCTCCAGAAAAAAGGAGGCGTTTCTGGACAGAAAATTGACAAATATTTCAGGACTTTACAGGAGGTTTGTATACTTGTGCTGAGTATTTTAGATTTTTTACCATTAATCAACACAGTGGTGTCAAATTTATACTTAAGGTAGTTGATATTTAGTGTGTTTTTATTTTTTATTTTCCTCATGCCAACACAGTATATAGATTGCATGCTTGAAGGTAAAGTAATACTCAAATTTGTAATATTTACAGACAAGTGATGTCCATCTTAAGAGAGAAGCTATCATCAAAGCTCTTTGCATCTATCTTGGTGAGGATGAGGGATGCCTAGTGAAGGAATACATGGCGAGTCTGTTTGAACTGTGTATCTTAAAGGAATAGTCCACCTAAAATGTAAAATTCTGTCAACATTTACTCACCCTAACATTATTTTAAACCTGTATGTGTTGTTATGAACACAAATGCAGATATTTGACGAAAGTTGTCTGCCGTTTGTTTCCATACAGTGAAAGTGAATGGTGACCAACACTTTGACGCTATAAAAGATATACACTCACCTAAAGGATTATTAGGAACACCATACTAATACTGTGTTTGACCCCCTTTCGCCTTCAGAACTGCCTTAATTCTACGTGGCATTGATTCAACAAGGTGCTGAAAGCATTCTTTAGAAATGTTGGCCCATATTGATAGGATAGCATCTTGCAGTTGATGGAAATTTGTGGGATGCACATCCAGGGCACGAAGCTCCCTTTCCACCACATCCCAAAGATGCTCTATTGGGTTGAGATCTGGTGACTGTGGGGGCCATTTTAGTACAGTGAACTCATTGTCATGTTCAAGAAACCAATTTGAAATGATTCGAGCTTTGTGACATGGTGCATTATCCTGCTGGAAGTAGCCATCAGAGGATGGGTACATGGTGGCCATAAAGGGATGGACATGGTCAGAAACAATGCTCAGGTAGGCCGTGGCATTTAAACGATGCCCAATTGGCACTAAGGGGCCTAAAGTGTGCCAAGAAAACATCCCCCACACCATTACACCACCACCACCAGCCTGCACAGTGGTAACAAGGCATGATGGATCCATGTTCTCATTCTGTTTACACCAAATTCTGACTCTACCATCTGAATGTCTCAACAGAAATGGAGACTCATCAGACCAGGCAACATTTTTCCAATCTTCAACTGTCCAATTTTGGTGAGCTCTTGCAAATTGTAGCCTCTTTTTCCTATTTGTAGTGGAGATGAGTGGTACCCGGTGGGGTCTTCTGCTGTTGTAGCCCATCCGCCTCAAGGTTGTGCGTGTTGTGGCTTCACAAATGCTTTGCTGCATACCTCGGTTGTAACGAGTGGTTATTTCAGGCAAAGTTGCTCTTCTATCAGCTTGAATCAGTCGGCCCATTCTCCACTGACCTCTAGCATCAACAAGGCATTTTCAGCCCACAGGACTGCCGCATACTGGATGTTTTTCCTTTTCACACCATTCTTTGTAAACCCTAGAAATGGTTGTGCGTGAAAATCCCAGTAACTGAGCAGATTGTGAAATACTCAAACCGGCCCGTCTGGCACCAACAACCATGCCATGCTCAGAATTGCTTAATTCACCTTTATTTCCCATTCTGACATTCAGTTTGGAGTTCAGGAGATTGTCTTGATCAGGACCACACCCCTAAATGCATTGAAGCAACTGCCATGTGATTGGTTGACTAGATAATTGCATTAATGAGAAATTGAACAGGTGTTCCTAATAATCCTTTAGGTGAGTGTAAAGCCATCTTCAATGTAATCAATGAGACTCATGTGGTTTGATCAAAGACTTCTTTGGTGATTTGATTCCTTTGGGTGTGATAAAAACAATGGAATTGAATCACCTAAGAAGTCATTTAAAATATTTTTTTTTTTTATCTTAGCCTGTTCTTGTATTGAAGACCCAAGGAAAACAAGATTGTAAAAAAACTAAAAAAGATTTACCAGATTAAATAACATGCTTGTATACTAAAAGATAATACCAAAAGAGATACCGTTTGACCCTAACTGCTCTTTCATCAGTGCAGCCCAGTCCACAGAGGACCCTCACATCGGTAACAAGAATTTGTCAAAAATGTGCATCCTTAGGGGAGATCTTTCCTTGTGACATCTCTTTGTTCCAGCTCTTTGTTGGAGACACCTCATCCCAAAAAAAAAAAAAAAAGAGGAACAATAAAAGGTTTTGTAAGCAAATAAATGGGAACCACAATAAAATCATGGTTTATAGCTTATCAATTTAAAACCGTCAGCCAATTACCAATCAAAAAACAATGTCTAATAACAGTTTCTTTTCATTGAAATATAGGACAATATAGGCTGGGTGCAATCTATGTGCATAATTTGGCATACCCACAAGAGCTCAAATACTACTATGAATTTATTCAGGATAGGGTTGCAGCAGTATATCACGGTTTGAAAATTGACGGTTATCGTACCATGTACATTTGATTATCAACGGTATTGATAGAAAAATGCAACCGGACGGAGAATCTCACATGCGCATGCGCATCTCCTTTCCTTCTCGACTGTCTGTCAGACTCGTCAACTTGCACCACACACACACATGCAGCAGATGTCAGAGAGAAGAGAGGCAAGAGGGTCTGACATGAGTGTGTGTGTGAGTTAAAGCAGTGTTTCTCAACTGGTCTATTCGGACAGCAGGGAAAGAACAATGCCATGGGTCTCCCATTGAAGATATTTCAGCGGCCGCCCTAGTGATCGAGTATTTACCTGCCGAGGCAGATTTCATGATAATCTTGCAAACAGCTAAACACTTCTCATCTACACTTTCTCGAATGTAACGAGCTCACGCTAATGATCTGCACTTCTCACTGGCGCATGCGTTCAACAACTGGGCTTCCCTCGATATTGCGGAGCGCAGACATCAAAACTATTGCGACCAATTTCAATTCTAGTGAGACTTTTCTAGTTTAGAGTGTTACAGAGATTGTCAATTCGAACCTCTCAAACAGTAGCAGCCCTGACACGCCAAACAGCACTGAGGAAAAGAGCAACTATGCTATGCGCCAAAAAAATAAATTAATAAAAAATTACACACCATCACCTTTAAAATTTGTTTCAGGATTTTACATGAGTAAAAGTAACAGTTATATTTTGACAAAATGTTAGTTTTATATGAGATAATCTAAAGGTAGAATCTATTAGACCTCATTTTATATCAATATTATTTCAAGATGTGTTTCAGCTAATATTTATTTTCATAAATACATTAATTTATTATTATATTACTATTATTTAAGACTAGCACACTGACCATGGTAATGAGGAACCTTTCCTTCTGTGTAATGTGTATAAATATTTAACATTAGGCAAAAAACTGGATAATAATGGGCCCATATAAGTGAATATGCTCTTCAATTTCTAAAAGGGAAGAGAAACTTCCTGTAGATTTTGACATCAACAACTAAAATAATGTCACTTGATGCATGAACAAAACAATGCAACAAAAAAGGAAATGTGACTCAGGATACCAACATACATGAAAGGTCAAATGGTGGAATGGGCTAGTAGTTACAAGTACCTTAGAAATATAATTGACAACAAGTTTCGTTTTGATGCGCATGCTGTGGGATTATGCAAGAAAGGCCAGCTGTGACAACATAGTTTACGGTTAATAGTTAATATACTATTAAGACATGTAGGTAACACTTTATTTTATGTAGTCCTTGATACAGAGTAATTACTTAGTTAATTACTTAGTAATAAACGTTGTAATTACATGTACCAAAATGTAATTAACATGTAACTAAGTTATGGTACAGCCTGTACTTACAGATTGTAATTACACACATGTAATAGGCAGCTACTGTTACACATATGTAACAAGCCGAGTCTGTTACATACGTGTTACAAACTTGGTACACTGTAATTATGTAAGAAAGTACTTAGTACCACACAATGTAACAAGAAGTACTTAAATATATTAGGCTACTAAGGTCTGTAGTTACACATGGCAAATGTGTACGTTTTGTAGCATTACATGTATGTAACATAAAATAAAGTGTATCAAGATTGTACTTGAGTGCAATTCATGTGTATCTACATACCTTATCCATCTTAAATAACCCACTAGTTCACTGCTAAAATACATGCATTAGCTTCTTTATTACATTAAAGTTACAGAAAATTACACAGGTATAAGCTACGTAAAATAAAGTGTATCAAGACTGTACTTAAGTGGACTTCATGTGTATCTACATACCTTGTCCATATGTACCTTAGTTTGAATTAACTCACTAGTTTACAGCTTAAATACATGCATTAGCTTTAGGGCTGGGACAACGCGATGACGTCAACGCAAAAAATACGTTGACGCAAAATATGCGCATCGATTCGTCAGACCCAAAACAAAGATGGCGGCGCCGAGCGTAGTAGCAACACGAGTAGCTCCTCAGACTATCAGAAGTGCAAGGCGGCACGCACTGGCTCCTCAAAAGTATGGGAATTCTTTCATTTAAAAGTAAACAATTCCGTGATATGTCGTCTTTGCAAAATGGAGATGGCCTTCCATTCTAGCACCACGGCAATGCACCAGCACCTGAAGAGGCCACCGCACGCACGCGCACGCACACACACACACACACACACACTATTCTTAAGGTGAAAGGAAAGTGTAAGTTGTTATTTGCATGTGATGCTTTTTTTCAGTAAGCTAGGCCCATAAATGTTGAATTCTGAATGTTTATTTTCATTATTTATTTTTTGTTGGAAAAGCACTTTCTGTATTAGCTTAAAGCCCTCAAGTTTACATTGGTTACTGTATTCTTTCAATTGCTCTAAAAAAGTATTTTGGGTGACCTTTATTTTTTTATTGAATGCTAGACATTAAGTTGTTATTTTAATCTGAAAGAAGAATTACAAGATGCACTTTTTCAGTAAGCTAGGCCTATATGTTTTCAAGGCTTCAAGGTTTTATTGAATGCTAACTCTGACTAAGAATGCATTACTTTGCACTTGTATAGTCTTTTATTTTGGAATTTTAAGAGCAATAAACATATATTGCA
The DNA here is from genome assembly GCF_025860055.1 of Xyrauchen texanus. Taxonomy (NCBI): domain Eukaryota; kingdom Metazoa; phylum Chordata; class Actinopteri; order Cypriniformes; family Catostomidae; genus Xyrauchen; species Xyrauchen texanus. The sequence goes on along the minus strand of NC_068298.1, from coordinate 43,216,625 downwards.
ATGTTAAGGAATTAATGTTTTTTTTCATTCAGATATGTAAATCAACATGTATAAATTTCTATTAGTCAATTCATGGGTAGATAATCGAATCGAAATCGAATCGGACTGGAAAAATGAATCGTTAGATTAATCGATGCATCGGAAAAATAATCGCTAGATTAATCGTTTAAAAAATAATCGTTTATCCCAGCCCTAATTAGCTTCTTTATTACATTAAAATTACAGAAAATTACACAGGTATAAGCTACGTAAAATAAAGTGTATCAAGACTGTACTTAAGTGGACTTCATGTGTATCTACATACCTTGTCCATATGTACCTTAGTTTGAATTAACTCACTAGTTCACAGCTTAAATACATGCATTAGCTTCTTTATTACATTACAATTACAGAAAATTACACAGGTATAAGCTACGTAAAATAAAGTGTATCAAGACTGTACTTAAGTGGACTTCATGTGTATCTACATACCTTGTCCATATGTACCTTAGTTTGAATTAACTCTCTAGTTCACAGCTTAAATACATGCATTAGCTTCCTAATTACATTGCTAATTATATGTTGTATTTGAAGGGAAAAATACATTTACAATTTGACTTGTCATTTTGATAATGTCACCTTTTGTGTGCAGGCAGGTGGATGGAAAGGATAACCACATCAATTCAACTCTACACTATTGAGTTAAAATACAGTATTCTGTAATTGTAATGTAGTTGGGAAGCTACTGCTTGTATTTATGCTGTGAACTAGTGAGTTTACCCAAACTAAGGTACATATGGACAAGGTATGTAGATACACATGAAGTCCACTTAAGTACAGTCTTGAGACACTTTATTTTACGTAGCTTATACCTGTGTAATATTCTGTAGTTGCAATGTAATTAGGAAGCTAATGCATGTATTTAAGTTGTGAACTAGAGAGTTAATTCAAACTAAGGTACATATGGACAAGGTATGTAGATACACATGAAGTCCACTTAAGTACAGTCTTGATAAACTTTATTTTACGTAGCTTATACCTGTGTAATATTCTGTAGTTGCAATGTAATTAAGAAGCTAATGCATGTATTTATGCTGTGAACTAGTGAGTTTACCCAAACTAAGGCACATATGAATAAGGTAAGATAGAAATGAAGTCCACTTAAGTACAGTCTTGATACACTTTATTTTACGTAGCTTATACCTGTGTAATATTCTGTAGTTGCAGTGTAATTAGGAAGCTAATGCATGTATTTAAGCTGTGAACTAGAGAGTTAATTCAAACTAAGGTACATATGGACAAGGTATGTAGATACACATGAAGTCCACTTAAGTACAGTCTTGATACACTTTATTTTACGTAGCTTATACCTGTGTAATATTCTGTAGTTGCAATGTAATTAGGAAGCTAATGCATGTATTTAAGCTGTAAACTAGTGAGTTAATTCAAACTAAAGTACATATGGACAAGGTATGTAGATACACATGAAGTCCACTTAAGTACAGTCTTGATACACTTTATTTTACGTAGCTTATACCTGTGTAATTTTCTGTAATTTTAATGTAATAAAGAAGCTAATGCATGTATTTTAGCGGTGAACTAGTGGGTTATTTAAGATGGATAAGGTATGTAGATACACATGAAGTCCACTTAAGTACAATCTTGATATTTTATGTTACATACATGTAATGCTACAAAACGTACACATTTGCCATATGTAACTGCAGACCTTAGTAGCCTAATGTATTTAAGTACTTCTTGTTACATTGTGTGGTACTAAGTACTTTCTTACATAATTACAGTGTACCAAGTTTGTAACACGTATGTAACAGACTCGGCTTGTTACATATGTGTAACAGTAGCTGCCTATTACATGTGTGTAATTACAATCTGTAAGTACAGGCTGTACCATAACTTAGTTACATGTTAATTACATTTTGGTACATGTAATTACAACGTTTATTACTAAGTAATTAACTAAGTAATTACTCTGTATCAAGGACTACGTAAAATAAAGTGTTACCGACATGGTTACTATTGTATACTATTACTCAAGGACACTATTACTATTGTATACTATTACTCCAGGACACTATTACTATTGTAAACTATTACTCCAGGACAAAATTACTATTGTATACTTTTTCTCCAGGACACGATTAATATTGTATACCATTACTCCAGTACACTATTACTATTATATAATATTACTCCAGTACACTATTACTATTATATAATATTACTCCATGACACTATTACTATTATAAACTATTACTCCAGGACACTATTAATATTTCATACAATTACTCCAATACACTATTACTGTTATATAATATTACGCTAGTACACTATTACTATTTCATACAATTACTCCAGGACACTATTACTATTATATAATATTACTCCAGTACACTATTACTATTATATAATATTACTCCAGGACACTATTACTATTATATATTACTACTCCAGTACACTTTTACTATTATATAATATTACTCCAGGACACTATTATTTTTATATAATATCACTCCAGTACACTATTACTATAATATAATATTACTCCAGGACACTATTACTATTATATAATATTACTCCAGGACACTATTACTATTATATAATATTACTCCAGTACACTATTAATATTTCATACAATTACTCCAGTACACTATTAATATTTCATACAATTACTCCCATACAATATTACTATTATATAATATTACTCTAGTACACTATTACTATTTCATACAATTACTCCAGGACACTATTACTATTATATAATATTACTCCAGTACACTATTACTATAATATACTATTACTCCAGGACACTATTACTATTATATAATATTACTCCAGGACACTATTACTATTATATAATATTACTCCAGTACACTATTAATATTTCATACAATTACTCCAGTACACTATTAATATTTCATACAATTACTCCCATACAATATTACTATTATATAATATTACTCTAGTACACTATTACTATTTCATACAATTACTCCAGGACACTATTACTATTATATAATATTACTCCAGTACACTATTACTATTATACATTACTACTCCAGGACACTATTACTATTTTATACTATTACTCCAGGACACTATTACTATTATATAATATTACTCCAGTACACTATTACTATTTCATACAATTACTCCAGTACACTATTACTATTATATACTATTACTCCAGGACACTATTATTATTATATAATATTACTCCAGTACACTATTACTATTATATAATATTACTCCAGGACACTATTACTATTTCATACAATTACTCCAGTACACTATTACTATTATATAATATTACTCCAGGACACTATTACTATTATATAATATTACTCCAGGAAACTATTACTATTGTATACAATTACTACATGACACTATTACTATTTTATACTATTACTCCATAACACTATTACTATAATATATTACTACTCCAGTACACTATTACCATTATATAATATTACTCCAGGACATTATTACTATTATATAATATTACTCCATGACACTACTACTATGTTATACTATTACTCCAGGACACTATTACTTTTATATAATATCACTCCAGTACACTATTAATATTATATAATATTACTCCAGTACACTATATATATTTCATACAATTACTCCAGTACACTATTAATATTTCATACAATTACTCCCATACACTATTACTATTATATAATATTACTCTAGTACACTATTACTATTTCATACAATTACTCCAGGGCACTATTACTATTATATAATATTACTCCAGTACACTATTACTATTATATAATATTACTCCAGGACACTATTACTATTTTATACTATTACTCCAGGACACTATTACTATTATATAATATTACTCCAGTACACTATTACTATTTCATACAATTACTCCAGTACACTATTACTATTATATACTATTACTCCAGGACACTATTACTATTATATAATATTACTCCAGGACACTATTTCTATTATAAAATATTACTCCAGGACAATATTACTATTATATAATATTACTCCAGGACACGATTACTATTATATAATATCACACCAGTACACTATTAATATTATATAATATTACTCCAGTACACTATTACTATTATACATTACTACTCCAGGACACTATTACTATTTTATACTATTACTCCAGGACACTAGTACTATTATATAATATTACTCCAGTACACTATTACTATTTCATACAATTACTCCAGTACACTATTACTATTATATACTATTACTCCAGGACACTATTATTATTATATAATATTACTCCAGTACACTATTACTATTATATAATATTACTCCAGGACACGATTAATATTTGATACAATTACTCCAGTACACTATTACTATTATATAATATTACTCCAGGACACTATTACTATTATATAATATTACTCCAGGAAACTATTACTATTGTATACAATTACTCCAGGACACTATTACTATTTTATACTATTACTCCAGGACACTAGTACTATTATATAATATTACTCCAGTACACTATTACTATTTCATACAATTACTCCAGTACACTATTACTATTATATACTATTACTCCAGGACACTATTATTATTATATAATATTACTCCAGTACACTATTACTATTATATAATATTACTCCAGGACACTATTACTATTATATAATATTACTCCAGGAAACTATTACTATTGTATACAATTACTACATGACACTATCACTATTTTATACTATTACTCCAGGACACTAGTACTATTATATAATATTACTCCAGTACACTATTACTATTTCATACAATTACTCCAGTACACTATTACTATTATATACTATTACTCCAGGACACTATTATTATTATATAATATTACTCCAGTACACTATTACTATTATATAATATTACTCCAGGACACGATTAATATTTGATACAATTACTCCAGTACACTATTACTATTATATAATATTACTCCAGGACACTATTACTATTATATAATATTACTCCAGGAAACTATTACTATTGTATACAATTACTACATGACACTATTACTATTTTATACTATTACTCCAGGACACTAGTACTATTATATAATATTACTCCAGTACACTATTACTATTTCATACAATTACTCCAGTACACTATTACTATTATATACTATTACTCCAGGACACTATTACTATTATATAATATTACTCAGTACACTATTACTATTTATATATTACCCAGTACACTATTACTATTATATAATATTACTCCAGGACACTATTACTATTATATAATATTACTCCAGGAAACTATTACTATTGTATACAATTACTACATGACACTATTACTATTTTATACTATTACTCCATAACACTATTACTATAATATATTACTACTCCAGTACACTATTACCATTATATAATATTACTCCAGGACATTATTACTATTATATAATATTACTCCATGACACTACTACTATTTTATACTATTACTCCAGGACACTATTACTTTTATATAATATCACTCCAGTACACTATTAATATTATATAATATTACTCCAGTACACTATTAATATTTCATACAATTACTCCAGTACACTATTAATATTTCATACAATTACTCCCATACACTATTACTATTATATAATATTACTCTAGTACACTATTACTATTTCATACAATTACTCCAGGACACTATTACTATTATATAATATTACTCCAGTACACTATTACTATTATATAATATTACTCCAGGACACTATTAATATTTTATACTATTACTCCAGGACACTATTACTATTTTATACTATTACTCCAGGACACTATTACTATTTCATACAAATACTCCAGTACACTATTACTATTATATACTATTACTCCAGGACACTATTACTATTATATAATATTACTCCAGTACACTATTACTATTATACATTACTACTCCAGGACACTATTACTATTATATAATATTACTCCAGGACACTATTAATATTTTATACTATTACTCCAGGACACTATTACTATTATATAATATTACTCCAGTACACTATTACTATTATATAATATTACTCCAGGTACACTATTACTATTATATAATATTACTCCAGGACACTATTACTATTATATAATATTACTCCAGGAAACTATTACTATTGTATACAATTACTACATGACACTATTAATATTTTATACTATTACTCCAGGACACTATTACTATTTTATACTATTACTCCATAACACTATTACTATAATATATTACTACTCCAGTACACTATTACTATTATATAATATTACTCCAGGACATTATTACTATTATATAATATTACTCCATGACACTACTACTATTTTATACTATTACTCCAGGACACTATTACTATTATATATTACTACTCCAGTACACTATTACTATAATATATTACTACTCCAGTACACTATTACTATTATATAATATTACTCCAGGACATTATTACTATTATATAATATTACTCCATGACACTACTACTATTTTATACTATTACTCCAGGACACTATTACTATTATATATTACTACTCCAGTACACTTTTACTATTTCATACAATTACTCCAGGACACTATTACTATTATATAATATTACTCCAGGACACTATTACTATTGTATACTATTATTCCATGACACTATTACTATTATATATTACTTTTTCATACAATTACTACATGACACCATTACTATTTTATATTATTACTCCAGTACACTATTACTATTTTATACTATTACTCCAGGACACTATTACTATTATATATTACTACTCCAGTACACTTTTACTATTATATAATATTACTCCAGGACACTATTACTTTTATATAATATTACTCCAGTACACTATTACTATTGTATACTATTACTCCAGGACACTATTACTATTTTATACTATTACTCCAGTACACTATTACTATTGTATACTATTACTCCAGGACACTATTACTATTATATAATATTACTCCAGGACACTATTACTATTTTATACTATTACTCAGTACACTATTACTATTGTATACTATTACTCCAGGACACTATTACTATTATATACATATTACTCCAGTACACTATTACTATTATACAATATTACTCAGGACACTATTACTATTATATAATATTACTCCAGGACACTATTACTATTATATAATATTACTCCATGACACTATTACTATTTTATACTATTACTCCAGGACACTATTACTATTTTATACTATTACTCCAGGACACTATTACTATTATATAATATTACTCCAGTACACTATTACTATTTCATACAATTACTCCAGTACACTATTACTATTATATACTATTACTCCAGGACACTATTATTATTATATAATATTACTCCAGTACACTATTACTATTATATAATATTACTCCAGGACACTATTACTATTTCATACAATTACTCCAGTACACTATTACTATTATATAATATTACTCCAGGACACTATTACTATTATATAATATTACTCCAGGAAACTATTACTATTGTATACAATTACTACATGACACTATTACTATTTTATACTATTACTCCATAACACTATTACTATAATATATTACTACTCCAGTACACTATTACCATTATATAATATTACTCCAGGACATTATTACTATTATATAATATTACTCCATGACACTACTACTATGTTATACTATTACTCCAGGACACTATTACTTTTATATAATATCACTCCAGTACACTATTAATATTATATAATATTACTCCAGTACACTATATATATTTCATACAATTACTCCAGTACACTATTAATATTTCATACAATTACTCCCATACACTATTACTATTATATAATATTACTCTAGTACACTATTACTATTTCATACAATTACTCCAGGGCACTATTACTATTATATAATATTACTCCAGTACACTATTACTATTATATAATATTACTCCAGGACACTATTACTATTTTATACTATTACTCCAGGACACTATTACTATTATATAATATTACTCCAGTACACTATTACTATTTCATACAATTACTCCAGTACACTATTACTATTATATACTATTACTCCAGGACACTATTACTATTATATAATATTACTCCAGGACACTATCTCTATTATAAAATATTACTCCAGGACAGTATTACTATTATATAATATTACTCCAGGACACGATTACTATTATATAATATCACACCAGTACACTATTAATATTATATAATATTACTCCAGTACACTATTACTATTATACATTACTACTCCAGGACACTATTACTATTTTATACTATTACTCCAGGACACTAGTACTATTATATAATATTACTCCAGTACACTATTACTATTTCATACAATTACTCCAGTACACTATTACTATTATATACTATTACTCCAGGACACTATTATTATTATATAATATTACTCCAGTACACTATTACTATTATATAATATTACTCCAGGACACGATTAATATTTGATACAATTACTCCAGTACACTATTACTATTATATAATATTACTCCAGGACACTATTACTATTATATAATATTACTCCAGGAAACTATTACTATTTTATACTATTACTCCAGGACACTAGTACTATTATATAATATTACTCCAGTACACTATTACTATTTCATACAATTACTCCAGTACACTATTACTATTATATACTATTACTCCAGGACACTATTATTATTATATAATATTACTCCAGTACACTATTACTATTATATAATATTACTCCAGGACACTATTACTATTATATAATATTACTCCAGGAAACTATTACTATTGTATACAATTACTACATGACACTATCACTATTTTATACTATTACTCCAGGACACTAGTATTATTATATAATATTACTCCAGTACACTATTACTATTTCATACAATTACTCCAGTACACTATTACTATTATATACTATTACTCCAGGACACTATTATTATTATATAATATTACTCCAGTACACTATTACTATTATATAATATTACTCCAGGACACGATTAATATTTGATACAATTACTCCAGTACACTATTACTATTATATAATATTACTCCAGGACACTATTACTATTATATAATATTACTCCAGGAAACTATTACTATTGTATACAATTACTACATGACACTATTACTATTTTATACTATTACTCCAGGACACTAGTACTATTATATAATATTACTCCAGTACACTATTACTATTTCATACAATTACTCCAGTACACTATTACTATTATATACTATTACTCCAGGACACTATTATTATTATATAATATTACTCCAGTACACTATTACTATTATATAATATTACTCCAGGACACTATTACTATTATATAATATTACTCCAGGAAACTATTACTATTGTATACAATTACTACATGACACTATTACTATTTTATACTATTACTCCATAACACTATTACTATAATATATTACTACTCCAGTACACTATTACCATTATATAATATTACTCCAGGACATTATTACTATTATATAATATTACTCCATGACACTACTACTATTTTATACTATTACTCCAGGACACTATTACTTTTATATAATATCACTCCAGTACACTATTAATATTATATAATATTACTCCAGTACACTATTAATATTTCATACAATTACTCCAGTACACTATTAATATTTCATACAATTACTCCCATACACTATTACTATTATATAATATTACTCTAGTACACTATTACTATTTCATACAATTACTCCAGGACACTATTACTATTATATAATATTACTCCAGTACACTATTACTATTATATAATATTACTCCAGGACACTATTAATATTTTATACTATTACTCCAGGACACTATTACTATTTTATACTATTACTCCAGGACACTATTACTATTTCATACAAATACTCCAGTACACTATTACTATTATATACTATTACTCCAGGACACTATTACTATTATATAATATTACTCCAGTACACTATTACTATTATACATTACTACTCCAGGACACTATTACTATTATATAATATTACTCCAGGACACTATTAATATTTTATACTATTACTCCAGGACACTATTACTATTATATAATATTACTCCAGTACACTATTACTATTATATAATATTACTCCAGGACACTATTACTATTATATAATATTACTCCAGTACACTATTACTATTATATAATATTACTCCAGGACACTATTACTATTATATAATATTACTCCAGGAAACTATTACTATTGTATACAATTACTACATGACACTATTAATATTTTATACTATTACTCCAGGACACTATTACTATTTTATACTATTACTCCATAACACTATTACTATAATATATTACTACTCCAGTACACTATTACTATTATATAATATTACTCCAGGACATTATTACTATTATATAATATTACTCCATGACACTACTACTATTTTATACTATTACTCCAGGACACTATTACTATTATATATTACTACTCCAGTACACTATTACTATAATATATTACTACTCCAGTACACTATTACTATTATATAATATTACTCCAGGACATTATTACTATTATATAATATTACTCCATGACACTACTACTATTTTATACTATTACTCCAGGACACTATTACTATTATATATTACTACTCCAGTACACTTTTACTATTTCATACAATTACTCCAGGACACTATTACTATTATATAATATTACTCCAGGACACTATTACTATTGTATACTATTATTCCATGACACTATTACTATTATATATTACTTTTTCATACAATTACTACATGACACCATTACTATTTTATATTATTACTCCAGTACACTATTACTATTTTATACTATTACTCCAGGACACTATTACTATTATATATTACTACTCCAGTACACTTTTACTATTATATAATATTACTCCAGGACACTATTACTTTTATATAATATTACTCCAGTACACTATTACTATTGTATACTATTACTCCAGGACACTATTACTATTTTATACTATTACTCCAGTACACTATTACTATTGTATACTATTACTCCAGGACACTATTACTATTATATAATATTACTCCAGGACACTATTACTATTTTATACTATTACTCCAGTACACTATTACTATTGTATACTATTACTCCAGGACACTATTACTATTATATAATATTACTCCAGGACACTATTACTATTTTATACTATTACTCCAGGACAATATTACTATTATATATTACTGCTCCAGTACACTATTACTATTATACAATATTACTCCAGGACACTATTACTATTATATAATATTACTCCAGGACATTATTACTATTATATAATATTACTCCATGACACTATTACTATTTTATACTATTACTCCAGGACACTATTACTATTTTATACTATTACTCCAGGACACTATTACTATTTTATACTATTACTCCAGGACACTATTACTATTATATAATTTTACTCCAGTACACTATTACTATTATATACTATTACTCCAGGACACTATTACTATTATATAATATTATTCCAGGACACTGTTACTATTATATAATATTACTCCAGGACACTATTACTATTATATAATATTACTCCAGTACACTATTACTATTATATCCTATGACAAACGTTCAAAGCACACTGAAAACTATTTGTAATGGAAGTGTGTTTCACAAATATGTGGAGCTTTGAACAGCTGTGAACATAATACCACAGTCAATAAAACCCAGCTCACTGGACTCAGAGAACAAAAGGATGACGAGGGGACGTGGGCGATATATCTCCAGAGGGAATAATCGCTTTGACAATTTCAATTGAATCATATGGAAAGGAATCCTGATAGATAACACACACCAGAGGTTGAAATCACTTCAATTGTTCATGTGTCACAGCAGAAGACATTCAAGATATTTATCATACAAACATACACAAAACCAATCTGAACTTTTATTGTATTCCTCCAATTGTGAGAAGGGCAGGATATCTTATAATAACTGTAATAACAGTCCTAAACAGAACAGGAAGTCATTTAAATTTTTCTGAAGTAACAGCAGTAAATTATGCTTAGCAAACAGTTCTGGCAGTGTACTTCCATTGTGTTCACTTGGTACATTGTTCATGGAGTCTCATCAATTAGCCTACAAACAAACATGTTGCCTTTTCTAACATTCACAATAGACTGTAAGCTTGTAAAACTGCAGTCCAGTTAGAAAGAGTAATAAATCAGTCAAGAACGTTAATCAAAGCATTTATTGCTAAGGAAGCACAAGCCGAGCACACAGGCCTCCAACAGTAACAGTAGATGATATTTTCAATGAAAATATTACATTTTTAAAGGAATAGGACACCCAAAAAAAATCAGTTCTATCATCATATACTCTTCCTCGTGTTGTTCAAAACATGTATCATTTTTCTTTGTTGTGGAGAACACAAAAGGAGATGTTTTAATGAATATCCTTTTCAATAAAATTGCAGTGGATACCGCCTCATTTTAAAATGTAAAAAAGTGCTATAAGAGAATCTTATTCAAGCAAGAACTTGTTTTTAGCACTGAACAAGAGTTCTTTCATTAACCCGTGTGCCACCAAGAATGAACTTCTCTCACAGCGCTCATGAACATGCAATGGATATCAAAATGAAAACTGAAAAAAAGACAAACTTCGACATTCTATGTCTTCAGAAGACTTAGATTATGATGCAGGAGACGCATTGAACTACATTTCTGATACTTTTGGGTGCCTTTTAAACTTTAAAGTGAGGTGCTATCAACAGCCATTATAAAACAACCATTTCATGTGTTCTGAGTGAGAAAGAGAAGCTGCATTCACAGAACTCTGTTTTTTATTATTTGAGAAATTACTTTTCACTTTCAAAGTATGCAGTATTAATGAGGGGAAATGCCCTTCTAGTGTGGATGAGAGGTATGATTTGGTAAAGATTTTGACATGGAAAAATCAAAAGAAATCAGCCAAGTTTGATTCGTCCTTGGGAGCAATTTCCAAATGCCTGAAGGTGCCACGTACAAACAATAATAAACAAGTATAAACGCCATGTGACCACACAGCCATCATACCGCTCAGGTATGCATTCTGAGATGAACGTAGTTTTGTGCGAAAAGTGCAAATCAATCCCAGAACAACAGCAAAGGACCTAATGAAGATTCTGGAGGAAATCGGTAGAAATTATATATATCCACAGTAAAACGAGTCCTATATCGACATAACCTGAAAGGCTGCACAGCAAGGAAGAAATCAATGCTCCAAAACCACCATAAAAAGTCAGAGTACAGTTTGCAAGTGCACATGGGAACAAAGATCTTACTTTGGAGAAATGTCCTCTGGTCTGATGAAACAAATACTAAACTGTTTGGCTATAATGACCATCATTATGTTTGGAGGGAAAAGGGTGAGGCTTGCAAGCCGAAGAACACAATCCCAACCGTGAAGCATGGGGGTGGTAGCATCATGTGGGGGTGCTTTGCTGCTGGAAGGACAGGTGCACTTCACAAAATAGATGGCATCATGAGGAAGGAAAATTACGTGGATATATTGAAGAAACATCTCAAGACATCAGCCAGGAGTTAAAGCTCAGTCGCAACTGGGTCTTCCAAATTGATAATGACCCCAAGCCTCCCTCCAACGGACAACAAATTCAAGGTATTGGAGCGGGCATCACAAAGCCCTGACCTCAATCTGATAGAAAATGTGTGGGCAGAACTGAAAAAGCATGTGCGAGCAAGGAGGCCTACAAACCTGACTCAGTTAAACCAGTTCTGTCTGGAGGAATGGACAAAATTCCAGCAACTTATTGTGAGAAACTTGTGGAAGGCTACCCAAAACATTTGACCCAAATTAAATAATTTAAAACAATGCTACCAAATAATACAAAGTGTATGTACATTTCTGACCCACTGGGAATGTGATGAAAGAAATAAAAGCTGAAATAAATAATTCTCTCAACTATTATTCTGACATTTCACATTGTTAAAATTTTGGCTAAGGTGTATGTAAACTTCTAACTAAACTGTAAAAGAATGAACAGCAAACTAACAATGCTGCACTGGTAGATTTCTGCTTGTTTCAAACCCTGGATCATAATAAACAGATCCAAACAAACTGGCACTTTTCACATTCCCAAAGTTTTCAAGCTTCCAATAAAATACTTTTAAATAACAAACATGGCCTTAGGGAAATTCCAGAGCAGGAGAGCATACACACTTCAGGCCGGGAATGAAACAAGTCCTGACTGATGCACAGAGGCAACAGATCATCCCATCTGTCAGCCATCAGCTTTATCTGTAGTCATACGAGTCATCTGAAGAAAAGTCAAAATCCCACAATATTCTAATGATGTTTTAACGATTTCATCCCCACTGCAAAACAACACAACATGTGTTTTCTCTACTGTCAATGCTCACATGAAAATTAAAGTTCTTTTTTTGTCAATGAAATGTCCCACTAGCAGCAGAAAGAGCTTTTCTGATGCATATTGAAATTGTGTCATGACATAACCCTCATTAGACTACAGCATTCTGCTTTAATGCTGGTTTATCTGGTGGACCAGTACCGTCCTTGATGACATTTCTACTTGTGATTATTGACATACGAATAATGATAATTGAATGTAATTTTTTTTGTTCATGTCATTTAACAGACAAAAACAAATAAAAATATAGCTGCAAGCAGCGATACTGGGGTCAAGCCAATTATCAGCATCTTGAGTAGCAAAAGAAGCTTTGTGACAAGTTTTTGGTTACAGTCCGATGAACAATGTATGAGGAGTTCGAAAAAGTAAACTTTCAATCATAAAAAACAGATTTATTTTAAAAACAACTATAAATAGCTAGTTCTTAGAGTTTTTGTCCAGAATGAGGCGCTGTTCTGAGACTGCTCAGGTAGTATCTGGGCATGATGGTTAAGCATTCAAGAGTTATAAGCCAAAATAGCTATTTTTCTATCTCCTGACCAGTAGGGGGCAGTGTGCCAAAACGCTGCAGGTAACCTTAGGGACTAATGGTGATGACATGAACAAAGTTTCGTCCCAATCCCTCAAACGTTGCGGAGATACAGCCTCAAGTTCAAATTTGCGTGTTCTTAATCAAATTTGTTGAAACGGCATTCGAAAACGGTATGTTTTGTTTTTAATTCTGTGAATAAATTTTTGCTGTGCATACCTCTAGATGATGCAGGCCAATTTTCGTGCAAATCAGACAAATGGCCTAGGACGAGTTAACCCTCTGAGGGTATTTTGGGCCCTGGAGATGTTTTGACATGCCTTGACCAGAGTTTCCGCTAGAAAAAAATGGTGCCGGTCAAAATGACCGGCAGAGGTTTCGTTTTACGGACATTTTGATGATATGCCGGTCAAATATATCGCCTCTTAATTAGTCAAGTTGAGGAAAACTGGAGGCAGTCTATGTAACTTAAAAAATGACATAATCAGGCCGTATAGAATGCAACATATTATTATTAGCTTAACTTTCAAATAGACGAAAAAAAAAACATGAACGTCCGATTGGCGTCAATCAACGCCAATTGTTTTTTACTGTGGTTTCACACACATTCACTTTTTGAAACATTGAGGCACGGATGTACCTAATACAAATAAATAAAACATCTCCAGTTAACTAGCAGATCATTCATTTAGTCCGTTATTAAATAAGAGATCTAGCGCTAAAATCTGTTGTTTTTGAAATCAAGCTGAGCTTCGTGTCCGCTGCTATCAGTTGCATGGACGACGCGCTGCGCGAAGTTGCGCAATCTTCACTAGGACGCGCGTTTCAATCTATCGCCGTTGCAGAGACTCTCTATTAATTCGGTGAAATCACAAAATAAAATGCACACAAACGTGTCCCTGCTTGATATAGACTGTAACCATGCACTGATGAACATAGGCTATTCAGTTTTGGTGATAGAGAAAAAAACTGCACGAATTAGAAGCACTGATCTATCTATAATGAGATGTTCCTGATTCACCATCGTCTGGCCTCTGAAAAAGCTTTTAAAGCTAGTCTGCCTGGGCCTGGCCATATTTGAAGCGTCTCACTCAATCGTTCGTTGTTTAGGTCTATATAGCAGCCGTTTTAGGCGTGCGCTTTATTTGAAATGCAGCATGCGATGTTGTTTCATAACTTTCAAACGATAGAGCCTGTTCCTTTATAACATAGCAAGAGATCGGTGTATTTTTGCTTTATACATTTTAGGCTTATTCTCAAATTCAGATTGTGTTAGGGGGACGGGATTATTAGGCAATTTTAATCGGACAATTTGACCGGAGAGATTTAATTTTGTCGGACATTTAATTTTTTTAATAATTGTAATTACCGGACAACGGAAACCCTGGCCTTGACATTTGTGCTTTTTTCAGTTGCTTAAAAACGTATTAAATGGCAAATGTCTGATAACACTGTATTCAGCACAAACTGGGCTACAATAATATGTAAGCAACATGTGTGTACATGTTTGCATTTTTGAGAAAATAATGTTTATGCATGGTTTTTGAAAAAACTAAAATTTGAAGTCACTGAAATAAGGTCATGTGAGGAGGCGTGAATTATAATGACTATTGGTGTAATTCACACCTGAAGAGACAAAAGACCCCTCCCCTGGGCATATCAATGAAGAATAGAGAATGAATGTGAGGAGACTTAATGATCCAAATCAAGATTTAAGTTACAAGAAGTAATCTGACTATACATTTCCTTTACATAAAGACTTTACTTAATTTTAGACCTACACTACTGTTAAAAGAAGTCTCTTCTGTTCACCAAGACTGGATTTATTTGATCCAAAATACAGAAACAACATTGATATTCTGAACTCTTTTTACAATTTAAAAGAACAGTTTTCTATTTAAATATATTGTAAAACGCAATTTGTGATCAAAGCTGAATTTTCAGCCACATTACTGCAGTCTTCAGTGTCACATGATCCTTCAGAAATCATTATAAGATGGTGATTTTCTAATATGGGCATATTTAAAGTGAATTTTACTAATTTACACCTGAACAGATATTTGCATGCACAAGCTTTGTTGATGATAATGAGGCATTATAAACTCTAGATAAAACATAATATAAACATTCATATTATTTTTATATCATATTACATATCATAATACATATCATACAGAATACAATTTAAATACCTGCTTTAGCCGAAACAGCATTTAAATGTAACTAATACTTGCTTATTAGGAGTCATATTTCAAATGTCAATACTCTGAATCCTGGCTGGCAAGTCTGGAAACAGTCCCACTAGTAAAATATGTACATGTTTATATAAAGTAGCATGTCAGCTAATGAAAACTATATGACTTACTCGTTTGAAATTGTATCCTCGGCTGGATCAAGTCTCTCTTCAAAATACAAACGTTCATCGGAGTCCCGTTCTTCTTCTGAAGAATGTGTTAACTCTTCCATACTATCCTGGTGCTTTCTCGCCTGTATATTGTTGCAAACAAGCAGAAAAATGAATGAAATGTGTTTAAATCAAACCTCTGAACACTGTCGGGGGGTGTATATTTGCGTTGACGTCTCACCACATTAGCGTATGAATGGCGCGCTCTGCTGGTGGGTGGGATCACATTACCTATAATGAAGCTGAGCCAGTAAAAACGGTACATCGCTTTGTTTCAAAAAGATTGCATTGCAGGAGAATATTTGTTTTAAATTTGAATTGTTTTATTTAAAAGTAGACATTTTAAGCTTTCTATAGACATAAGTTTCATGTTTGTGTGATAAGTATTTGTGGAGTTTCAGTTCATTTTTGTGACGTGTTTCTGAAATATGCTCGTGAACACAGAGACTGCTGAAAGCTCACCCTTTTTATTTTCTTTATTTTACAAAAGCACAAGATTTTGTTGTTATTGTGAGTGTACACAAATAAAAGTAGACCCTTTATAGTCTCTAATGATGTCTTACACTTATCTGTGGGAACTTACCCAAAATGACGGAGTATATTAAGTAGTTTCTGCTGTAATGACAAAAATATCCAGCGGGACGCGCCGGCGCCGTGATGAAGGTCGGGAATCTTGGTGACGGCGACACGGAAAACACGGGGCAGACAACCAGGGATCGTAACAATCCCACTGCATCTAATGAGACCAATTTGATGATTTTATGACAAACTGTTCAGAAGTTAAAAGCAAAAATTAGCTTTTTTTCATATCTCATGACCAGTAGGGGGCAGTGTGCCAAAACACTGCAGGTAACCTCAGGGTCTAATGGTGATGACACATACCATATTTCGTCCCAATCTTCATCAAATTAATTGAAGCGCCATTCAAAAACCGTATGGTTTATTACAATTCTGTGAATAAATCTTTGTTGTAAGTGCCTCTAGATGATGCAGGTCAATTTTTGTGCAAATCAGACAAACGGCCTTGGACGAATTCGAAAAAGTAGGTTTTTCAGAAAATTCGAAATGACGGAAAATGATGTCATAGGATGCAATAGTTTCTAGGAGTTACGGTTCAAAAGTTATTTACATAAACGTGAGTGCAAATTTGGGCAGTTGGTGGCGCTAAAGGGTTTGAGGTAGAGATGCTATCAGATCTGTTCTCTATCTGTGTACCAAATTTCATAACTTTCTTGCAAACGATGAGCGGAATAATAATAATAAGAAAACTAACGAAAACAATAGGGGTCTTTCGCCCCTAATAATATAGCAGCAATTATCAGTCCAAGCAGGTTTGAGAACCATAGCCGTCAAATTTGAAAGAATAGATACTGTGCATGCTGTGCAATATATTTTTATTGTAGTAAAAACATAGTAACCACAAAATTAACATGGTTACTCTCATGTTTACAATATATAGTGAAATCATGGTTAATATATGGAAACTACAGTAGCCTATTACTGTTGTAAAACCATGTTTAATTGTATCAAAACCATGATATCTGCAAAGAAACCATGGTGACAGCAGTCATGGTTACTGTAATATTACTATAGTAAAACCATGGTTAATTTTTAACTAAAAAACACTTTTCTCTAATTAATAAATCAACATTTTAACTTAATACCTGCACTATTACACTACATGCATCGAAATAAAATGCATTTCAAACTCTACTACACATATTTTTAACATTCAGAAGCTGTACATCACTATAGATGTAACGGTGCTATTAAAATGGATATGAGGGATGTGCCGTGGTTCGAGTGTTTTAATCATATGTGGAAATCACACATCTTCGTCAACGGTGTAGGGAAGCATCATTGGCAATGAAAATCCCAATCACTTTAGTTATTGTTTTATGCCTGTTCAAATCAGCACTGAGTGCTTGCTTGAAAACGAAAGGGAGTGTGTGCAGTTTCAGATCATCTGCTGCTCTGTGCATGCTGCAAACTATCTGTTCCCATTGATTTCGGTGTAAATTATCACATGTCCATGTATTACCAGTAGCCTATACGGCACTCATGTCGAGCGATGTCTGCAAACAGTGTGTTATGTTTCCTCCCCGTCTAGGGGTCGGGAAGAAAACTAACAAGTGATAAGGAACTTAAAGAAAAAAATCATTTTTGGAAGTCTTCACTCCTGTCCCAGCCAACAATAACCACAACAGGTTACGAAAACAGTTTACAGTTTATTTACCTCTATAAATACAAAACAAAGGGAAGCAAAAAGTCTTCAAGAGGGGACCAGGGCAAAATAACAAACAAAATGAGTCTAGCTGAAAGGGAGACACAAACTACTTACCCTTACAAACAAAGAAATAGAAACTTAACAACATAAATCTTGCCTCACTCCCTACCTAGCAATAAACAAGAGAAAACAGGTTTAATAACAAAGAAAATGGCACCCACCTATCTACCGCTTCCGTAGATACCAATGGGTGGAAATGATCGCACACCCAACAAAGGATCTTATAGGTACAATGTTGAAAATGGGATAACAGTTTAACATAAAATACAACTTGTAGTTTCAAATTAACAGCAGCACTAAATCACAAAGGCTACCAACGCTGGGGCAGGAGGAAAGAGTCGCTCCTAGCAGACTTTCCACCTCAGCTTTATTCACATGTTATTCAGGTAGTGTACCAATCAGAGCTGCTCAGCACTCGATCTTAATCACCCGCAGCTGATGTAAATTAACCTGGATGGAACGAAAGAGAACACAAGGGAGACAACAGAAAACATACAATGTATAATCAATATACATGCAACTTCTACATCCACAGATGTAACAAGGAAATAAAAGAAAGATACTCCCAGGGACGTAACACAGTGCCTGTTTTGAAAAAGTTTTTGGACCATCACAGTTGTAATTGCTGTAAAAAGAAAATGTTCCCAGAAAGGAGAAATGCAGGGGGCTTCTCTAACAGTGTCTTGTTTTCTCCACTTGCCATTTTCAAATACACACAATGCATGGAAAACAGTGATGTCATCAAGTTGACCCACATGAAACACAGGCGGAGAGTATCCATTTACAGTTCCATTCAGGAGCATTAGCGGAGGTTGTCTGTGCATGTCTATTTGATGCTTTATTTTCTTAAAAACCTTGTGCTTCGGTGCCAATGCTTCCCGAATTGTGGGTGGTTAACTGTACGGTTCGATTTCCTTTACCGAGAACTGTTACAACACTACTGTGCATCCAGTACACAATGTATGAGCCTTCGGTAACCAATGTGTTGAAACAGTGACATTTTACCTCTGTTGTTGTGCGACAAACCACCATTAGGAGGCACTAATGTTGCTGTGGGTTAGTTTTAAATACAGGGATGTTGTACAAGAAGTAAAGTTGTTTGGTAAGAGAAAAGCATGGATTTTGTGCTTTGATGCAAACCACATTGACCGATGCTTTGATTCGGAAACATACTGTTTTATGCTCAATCAAAAAGGCTTTCCTTTTTCTACCTTTTTTTGTACCTAATGGTGCATTTTGGGATTGCATGGTATATTTTAGAAACTGAAAGGACAACTTTGCCTGTATTATATCTCATCACATTGTGTCATCTAAAATGGATATTACTCACGAGGATGGGACTATTTATTGCTTGTGTCTGGAGTTAACGTGTGGATAAAGGGATTTTGGTTTGGACCGTTAATGGTTTTAACCCTCTGGGATAGACGGAAGCGCCGGCATGTCCTGCTGGATTTTTGGGGCATACAGATAAGTGTAAGACATCATTAGAGACTATAAAAGGTCTACTTTTATTTGTGTACACTCACAATAACAACAAAACCTTGTGCTTTTGTAAAATTAAGAAAATAAAAAGGGTGAGCTTTCAGCAGTCTCTGGGTTTGCGAGCATATTTATGAAACGCGTCACAATAATGAACTGAAACTCTGCAAATACTTATCACATAAACATGAAACATATGTCTATAGAAAGCTTAAAATGTCTACTTTTAAATAAAAAACAAATATTCTCCTGCAGTGTAATCTGTATGAAACAAAGCGATGTACAGTTTCTCCTGGCTCAGCTAATTATCCCTAATGTGATCACACCCACGGGCAGAGGATGCTATTCATACGCTAAAGTGCTGAGACGATCAATGCAAATGTTGAACACCCCCGACTGTGCCTTAAAAACATCAAGTTCATTCACTTTCTAAGCCTTTGGAAGATGGGAGGATACACAGGTTAGGAAAAGTCCACATTTTCCACAGAAGAAGAGCGGGACTCCGATGAATGTTTGTATTTTGAAAAGAGACTTGATTCCAGCCGAGGATACTATTTCGGACGAGTAAGTCATTGAGATTTCATTAGTTGACATGCTATTTTATATAAACATGTACACATTTTACTAGTGGGACTGTTTCCAGACTTGCCAGCCAGGATTCAGAGTATTGACATTTGAAATATGACTCCTAATAGGCAAGTTTTAGATACATTTAAATGCTGTTTTGGCTAAAGCAGGTATTTAAATTGTATGCTGTATGATATAAATGATATGTAATATGATATAAAAATAATATGAATGTTTAGATATCATGCTGTAAAACTATAATGAAAATATTATGCTGTAAAATCATTATGAACGAATTCTCCTAAAAGTGGGCTCACTTGAACAAGGCATCTGGTTGTTTTGGGGGCAAACCTCGCACATCATTCACTGACGCTTGTGAATCGATTACTCAGTCAACACAGGTACTCTCTACCTTCCATGTGCAGCTCCCACATACTACCTTTTGACATTTGTCACAAGTGTCCTTAGTTTTGTTTTTCTTGCAGTTTCTCCACACTTGGCACTGCCTTTCCCCTCTCCATCATCAGCTGCTCCTGTCTGGGTCCTCACACCATCAGCTGTGTGGCTTTTGCTCTCATATGGCTGTAGCGAAGTTCATTTACCTGTCGCATTATGAAGTTCCTCCATGACATTCTCTCATTTGTGCATTTCTTGAACATGATGGAAGCATGTTTTGCAGACAGGTCAAGGATATTATAAAACACAGCCACTGGCCATCTACATGTGGATGCTTTCACAGAGTATTTCCTCGCCGTTTGATCTCCTCTACTACGAACTTGGTTCTGTTGTAGTATGTGACTGTCTCTGGTTTAGCCTTTTGGACACTTGTGATGGCAACAGCTGTGTGGACAGTGCTTTCCTTCTTTTGCACTGATAGACTGTGAGCTTTGCATTGTCACATCTCAGCACCTCTGTGGTGAACAGCGCCCTTTGTTCCTTTACGTTCCTTTATAGTCAAAATGACAGTTATGGCCATTCAAGGTAGAAACACTCAGAACTCTTTGTTTTGAAATTGTAATAAAATAACAATGTTAGGAGTTCCGGTTATGGTGTAAGAGTAAACTACTTCAAACATGCCAAAAAAAGCGGCTAAGGAGAAGAAAACGATGGAGAGCTGTGAGGATGTAGGCCAGGAGTCATGCCAGGAGATAGCTGAAGGGGAAACATGCTCACCGGAGCAGGTACCCGCTGCTGTTCCCACGGACGCTGAACAAGTCAAAAACATGGATAATCCTTCAACAAAGGACCTTATGCTTGCCATAACCTCACTCAAACAAGACTTTAACACAAACATTTACAGTGTACTGATGGAAATAAGAAATGTCCAAACGGACATTAAAGATTGCAGTGGGCGTATCATGGAAGCCAAAATGCGGATATCTACGGCAGAAGACGAGATACAAACCCTGAAAGAAACCATCGAAAACCTTGAGAGCAAGACAAAAAACCTCACTAACAAAGTCGAAGATTTAGAAGGGAGGAGCAGACGTAATAACTTGTGTGTACTGGGCATACCCGAGAAAGTAGAAGGCAATGACACCTGCTCCTTTATGGAAAAATGGATAGCGGATATTCTGAAGATAACCCCACCGGTTTTGGAGAGAGCCCACCGGATAACAGTGACCCAAAGTTCCACCACGTATCCGAGAACCATCATCATCATCAAGTGTTTAAACTACAAGGACAGTGAAAATATCTTGAAAGCCGTGCAGATACAGAAAGAGGTGACATACCAAAACAACAAAGTAAGATTTCTTCCTGACCTGCCAACGGAGGTGTACAAGCAACAGAGGAGGTACGACGGCATGAGGAAGCGGCTGCGGGAACTCGGACTGGACAAGCACCGGATCATATACCCCGCACGGCTCCTGCTGACTCATCTTCAATACACCAGCGGACGTGAACAAGTACATCAAGAAGCTCGAGCCGGTGACTGAGGATGACTAAACTAAGTGTGTCTTGTTGAGAACTTTTATTAAACTTACAATCTCTTTAGATGTGGCTGTTGGAAACTAAGAGGTATGTAGGGCCTAATTCTGTTGGAAACTTGACATTGTACTACTTACAGACTTGGTTAAAATACAAGTATAAAGTATTAAAAATCGCTAACAAGCGCTTACCCATACTTCAGATACTTTTTTTAAACTCTTAACACAGACTCACACCTACAAAACACAATTGGCCAAATGGATCATTTTCTTCTCAAAAACACATTTTGTTAAATATATACTAACACTTCATTTCAAATTAGAACACATCTTTCTCTGCACACACTAACTTTACCAAAACACTGGAAATCTGACTCAAAATGAAATTATTCTGTCAAAGAATTTTTGTTTTCACTTCACAAGGTACATGCAGTCAATCAAAGTACACCAGGTTTCAAAATTCTGGCTATTGTTGACATCACAAAAACTGCATAGACTTTTATGTTTCAGTTTTACAGGTATTTGCATGCAAAACATGCAATCCACCATTTATACACTAAATTTCTTGGTTGGGAACTGTATGTCCACATGTACAGTAATGTTCACATTCAAAAGCATTCCAGTAAAAAGTAAATCAGTTTTATTTTCCTTTACTGTTTACTACAGGAGGTACAGTAGAAACACGGTATAATAGAACAGAAATGTTTTACAGTACTGCTTACAGTGAACAAAATATCCATGAAACACACAAGCGCATTCTGAACAAAAAAACAACAGCATAAAGCCCAGATAAAAAGGGGGGAACTAAAAAAAGCACAAAATTACTGCATCTCTCACTGCTCCTGCTCCTCTCACTGCATCTCTCACTGCTCCTGCTCCTCTCACTGCTCCTCTCACTGCTCCTGCTCCTCTCACTGCTCCTGCACTCTCACTGCTCCTCTCACTGCTCCTCTCACTGCTCCTCTCACTGCTCCTCTCACTGCTCCTCTCACTGCTCCTCTCACTGCACCTCTCACTGCACCTCTCACTGCACCTCTCACTGCTCCTCTCCCTGCACCTCTCACTGCTCCTGCATCTCTCACTGCTCCTGCACCTCTCACTGCTCCTGCACCTCTCACTGCTCCTCTCACTGCTCCTGCACCTCTCACTGCTCCTGCATCTCTCACTGCTCCTGCTCCTCTCACTGCTCCTGCTCCTCTCACTGCATCTCTCACTGCATCTCTCACTGCATCTCTCACTGCATCTCTCACTGCTCCTCTCACTGTATCTCTCACTGCACCTCTCACTGCACCTCTCACTGCACCTCTCACTGCACCTCTCACTGCACCTCTCACTGGGCCTGCTCTTCTCCCTGGGCCCCTTACTCTTCCACGTCCAGACATTACAGTGTTTGTCTTTTTCTGTTTCTGTTTCCAAAAACATCACTCCTCAAAGTTCTCCTTTTACTGTATAAGTGTCAATGTAATAGAAAAAAATAACCCCTGCCACCGAGTCTAAGCCAGACTGGAATCAGCTGTGGTTGGCCAAATTTACCCAACATAAATCAGCTGTGTGTCAGGTTTGGAATATTGTTTTTGCTATTGTGGGATGGTGTGTGTTAACATTTGTAAATACTACAAAAACAATCCATAATTTTGTTGGGAGGTATAGCTTGTCTGTTAAGAAAATGTAAGCATTGTGGAAATGTGTTCACTGACTGCATATTGTGTGAAAACGACATGAAATGTGTGAATGGTATGGCCACAAAAGACAGATGCTGTGCTAATTGTGTTTAGAGTTTTGAAAATGTGACAACTGGTTGGACAAACACTTTTTAGCGACTGAAAAAAACTGTAATAAGCCCTGTTTAAAGCTCTATTTTATTTTATTTTTTCTTTTGTTTTCCGTTTAAAGTGCAATTAGTTGCTTCTCAAGTGAGGGCTGAAAGTTACGTGCATGTAGTATGACGCATATTCTATATACAGTTGATAACGTTAGATAAATATGGCCTATCCGGATTATTTTTGTACATAGACAAGCAATTGAGCTGAGTTTTGGTTTACAGGAGAATAGTTCCTCAGTATAGCGTGGACCTATTCCCGATAGTGGAGGGAAGTTATTCAGGGGTTTGGGGGAGCCTGTATGTTCTAATGGGACAGGCCTGGGTTTTGGGTGGGTCGCTCTCTTTCTTTTCTTTTTGGTTTTATTCCAAATGGTACCCCTTTATAGTTTTTTATTGCTATGCTTGCACCAAGGTAATTTACCTCTCTTTATGTTAACCATGATATTATAGCAAATGACAGACGTTTTGGTTGAATGTGTATCTTGGAATTGTAGAGGCCTACGTAAACTTACTAAAATAAAACAAATAGTAGGTAGAATAAAACAGCTAAGAGCCAAAATTATATTCCTACAGGAAACACACATGCTAGAGCATGAGACAATCAAAATTAAACGTAGATGGCCAGGTCAGGTACTGTCTTCAGCTTACTATTCTAATTCCAGAGGAGTTATAATTATGATACATAAGTCTATTCCTTTGCGCATTGATAAAGTAACTAAAGACCCCAGCGGTAGATTTGTGATTATACAGGGAAATATTCTATCAACTCTGATTAATCTGGTTAATATGTATGGACCTAACGATGATAAAGCAAATTTTTAATAATTATTTATTTTTGAGAATCTCCACAATGCCTGGAAAACACATTGTGGCAGGTGATTTCAATTGTGTTTTGCAGCCCAGTAAGGACCGGTCATCTGGTATCGATAACACTCATGTAAGGTCTAGGAAAGCTTTACAACATTTTATAAAGGAACTTAACCTGGTGGATATATGGAGGGCTCAAAACCCACTAAAAAGGGAATATTCATGTTGGTCGAGTACTTCTAAAGGATACACAAGAATAGATTACTTTCTGGTATCAGCTGAACTAATTTCCTGTATCAGAAAATGTCAATATAGTAGTATTCTTATATCAGATCACGCTCTTGTATCTTTGACATATGTTGAACCAAAGCTTATTCATAATCGTACTAAATAGAGATTTCAAATACACTGGATGCAAGACAAAAGATTTCTTGAGTTCTTAGGGGAACAAATTGATTACTATCTTGAACACAACACCACCCAAACATCAGCTACAATTAGATGGGAAGCCTATAAGGCCTTTATACGAGGACAAATTATAAGCTATACGAGCAGGAGGACAAAAGAGAAACAAGCGAAATCTAAAACCCTTGAAACTAAAATTCGCTTACTTGAGGAAAAGAGTTTACAAGCAGGCCAAAATACTGATAATGTTTTTCTGAAAAAGAATTACTATTGTTAAGAACCCAATATAATGAAATAACACATGAAAAAGCAGCAGCCAATTTATTAAGATTAAAGCAACAATTTTACGATCAGGGAGAAAAACGAGGCAGACTTCTTGCTTGGCGTATAAAACAACAGGAATCAGAAAGAGCAATTACTAATATTGAGGATGAAAATGGAAATATGACTGTAGATCCGATGGAAATTAATAAAGTGTTTAGAAATTTCTACGAAAAGCTATATTGCTCTGAATACAAAGCCACGACTGATACCCACTCCGCGTTTTTTGATAATCTCAACATCCCTAAAATATCTGAGGAACTCAAAATTAAGTTAGATAGTGAGCTTACTGCAGAAGAAATTATGGAGGCTATAACTACATTAAAAGGTGGTAAAACAGCAGGACCAGATGGCCTGCCCATTGACCTATACAAATATTTCAAAGATAAAATGTTTAGGCCACTCCATGATATGTATATAGAATAAGGGTCATGTGACCTGTGAGCATGATGGCAGCATAGTGTTGTGACTCCGGCAGCCCTACTCAATTTTCATTTATATACTTAAGCTTTTTCGCTAGTTGCTCGACATTTAGTTTTTTGTTTGAATATTGGGCATATATTGATGAGCATGTCTTCTCGCCAAGGAAAATCGTCCAGCAAGCAAACACAGCGTGATCAAACGCACGAGGCAGATAAGATAGAGGACTCTCTCGCCGCCATGATTGCTTCTGCTATGGAGAAACAGCAGCAGTTTATTGAAGCACAGTTTAAAACTTTGCAAGATAGACTAGATACGATTCAGTCGGAGCATTCTATTTGCTCTAATGGGGTGAGAGAACTGCGTGATGGATATTCCAGTCTGAACAGCCGGGTCGGTAAAGTGGAGAAAAATCACAACAAATCTGCCGCCAGATTAATGAGCTTTGAGGAAAAGATCGCTGATTTGGAAGACCGAAGCCGTAGGGATAATGTTCGTGTCATGAATCTCCCGGAAGGCGTGGAAGCCACGAACCTCACGGCATACGTCTCTGGAGCTTTACCTGTATGGTTCCTTCGTGGCGATGCTAAACCGAGATAATGAGAGGATCGTATCGGCCCGCCCAACAACTCTGGCAGGCCTCGCACAGTCATGATGAAGATGCTACGCTATATGGATCGTGATTTAATTCTCTGAACTTCCAGAAAATCTCCAATCAAGGTGGATGGGAAAGATATCCGATTTGCTGCGGACTATAGCGCTTTCACTATTAACCGGCGGCATTCCTTTTTGGAGGCTACTAATAAATCGCAGAAAATGGGCTTTCATACCTTTTTGATGTACCCTGCACAGCTGAAGTTAACGCAAGGTTCGACTCGGCACGTTTTCAAGTCTCCTTTGGAGGTTGAAGATTTTCTCAATGGTTTGGTTACACAGGAGAATGAGGAAGGATAAACTGACATTAATTATATGTCCTAGAGGTTTTTCTCCCTTTCTTCATTAGTTCATTCTTGTATATTAATTGTATAACACAAACGAAATGTCACAATTTACATTTGAGTGTATGTAAGCTTCTCTGTTCATCTTGTTCATTGCCAAGTTTGGTTAGCAACATATTAATCATGAGTGGGGAGCGGTAACATTGTGTCTGCCGCCCTTCTCGGGGTCACGTTTTCCATAAGGTGGTGAATGGTTCACCCGATTGCTTTTTTTTTTTTCTTTTGTTATATAATTTTTTTTTTAATTATTTTCCTTTGTTAGCGGATGCCTTGTTAGAGGTTTTTTGTGTGTGTGGGTAATTGGGTGTTCTCTTGGGTTGTGGCGACCAGGGTGGGTGGGTATTTCTCCCATTGTAGAGTATATATTTTTTTGGTGCATTCTGTTTATTGTTTTATTCCCAGTTCATTGTTTTCCTGATCTTTTTATACTATTTTATAGCTAATTCATGGCTACAGAAATGCTGCATATAATTAGCTGGAATACAAATGGGCTGAATGGTCCCATTAAACGTACAGCCTGTCTGGATTACTTACACAGGCAACAGGTTGATTTGGCATTTATCCAAGAATCACATTTAAGAAAATCGGATATTCAAAGGTTTTCTAACAAGTTTTATTATGTAGCAGCCTCATCCTCAATAGATAGTAAATCAAGGGGTACTTTGGTCGTGTTAAAACGGAAGCTTTCGTTTAGCATTTTAGAAAGATATAGTTGTGTGGAAGGCAGAGTATCATACATTAAAACAGTTATTGCGGGTAAGAATTTTGCATTTATTTCAATTTATGCCCCTTCTCATTTTGATCCAAATTTTCTTCCTACTCTCACTACAACTTTATTGCGCATACAAGATTGTTTTCTTATCATTGGTGCAGATATGAATGCGGTAGTTGATGTTTCTTTTGATCGTTCTTGCATGCAAAATTATCCAACGCAATCTTTATTATCTACTGAATTACGTAAGTTTATGTCTGATCTTAGTCTACTTGATGTATATCGCATTTTTCATCCTACAAAGAGACAGTACACCTTCTACTCTGCCAGACATAAAAGTTATTCTAGGTTGGATTATATACTTATATCTCATGCATACTCAGAATTGCACAGTGTTGATATAAAGTCTTGTCCTTTATCTGATCATAGTGTGGTCTTAGCTAAAATCTCTCTTGTGTCTGCACCTTCTAGAGCGTCACGTTGGCGTTTTAATACCACACTGTTACAAAATAAAGATTTCTGTGCAATGTAAGGTATCCAGGTCAGGTTTGGGGAATGTACAATTAATTTCAATGATCGTAATCAATGATTAATCATACGGGTTGACCCAGATACCAATACATACAAAAACGCCCCAAAAAGGGCTTATATAGTCCAAGAGTCTGCTTCAAATATATATAGATAATTAAACACAATGAATTATAATTAATTAGGAATATACATTATATGCAGACAGGCTATATTAATTTAATTAAACCCTCAATGGAATTGACCCGTAGGCTACCGCAATCAGTCAGTTCGTCCCGCGAACCGCTTTGCTAAATATTCCTGATCAATTCCCTTGAAGGTTTATTCTTAGTTATAAGCTTACTCATCAAAGCACGTTAACTTTGATAATATCAGCTCGTAGCTTAAAATCGCACATTAAAGAGGCTTTGTTCTATGACCAACAACCACAGACAATCAAGCGTATAATTGATTTTAATACAAGGTACTGGGATATATCACTACATTTGACAAACAGACACTTAACATATAACATAAAATAAACATAAAATACGCAAGTTAAACACAGTAAAAGCAATAAGGAAAATAGATGGATTATTATAAGGATAGCCAACTTATTACAACAATTAACCCTTTAAGAGCCAGCAAATGGAATTACACACTTTACCGCGTTTGGATTTCAGATGAAATAATACTTGCAAAATGGACCTTAATGTGGCTGAGCAAGACTGCGTGTATGTCGTGTCCTCGTGGCGTTCTTGAGACGGAGGATTTCGGTTCGGTGTTTCCAGAGCATGGAGTTGAGACTCACTTGAAGAGAGAGTTGAAGGGTTGTTCCGAGAAGTTGCAATGTTCAGCAGAAGAGAAGAGAGAGGGGTGCCGGGGGGAGTCCAAGGGGAAGGGAGGAGAGATGAAGTAAGTTGGGAGTTGGGAGCAGCCAAGAAGAAGGAAGAGATAAGAGAGAGCGATTTCAATGCCGGTCCTGACTTTTAAAGGTAGGGAGGTCACACCTCCTTTGGGAGAAGTGACCCAATGAGACCCCTCCGTTTTGGGTGCGAGTTTGCTCCCTTTGACTGGTCAAGGCTCATTTGCATACTTTATGATTCGGTCAGGACTTTGCGTTGACTCACTCAAAAGGCAGTAAAAACCTAGCAGAATACAATTCTAAGGTGATCTTATATTTATATTCAGCTAGTATCAAGTCGTAAGGTTTACTTTGATACCAAGAAACGTGTATTTGGTACACTTAAAAGTGGATATACACTCTTAGGCTATTAAATATACAGCCTCAGAGTTTTACTACACAACTAAACAAATTTCAACTAGTTTTGATCTATCATCAGAAATACACAACGTACAGGTATTATACATATTTCCTTAAGAATAAACATTTCTATTTTTTAACTGAAAGACACACACACACACACACACACACACACATTTTTACGTTCAAAGTCTCACATGGCTTTTCTCACATGGTAAAGCACGCGGTGTGAGGCGAGTCACATGGAAAAGGGGGGGGCTTGTCAATAGCTGGAGTGTCTCTTTGTCAATAGCGCATTGTGCTGTGGAGACTAGTTGGCGCTATTTCAGTGATTAGGGGAGTTTTAACAGTGGGTTCTTTGTTATTCAGAATGATTAGTCCATTGATTCCTCCAGACGCTACAGCCATGCTCAAAAAAGAATTGAGTTGGTTTATAGAGATAAATGCTGGTTCGGTGGACGATCCCCGCTTTCTCTGGGATGCTATTAAGGGTTGTATACGGTCTTCTTCCATTTCTTTTGCATCACAATTAAGTAAGTCTAGATTGAAGGAAATAAGCACTCTCGAGACAAAATTAAACAGGCTGGAGAATTGTCAGCAAATTTGTCACTCTGAAGATGTTCAGAAAGAAATAAAGGTGATGCGTACAGAACTTAATTCATTATTACGACATAGAGCTGAGTTTTTAATGCACAAAGTTAGAAGAACTTATTACTTCAATGGTTCTAAACCAAGTCACCTTTTAGCACTTAGATTAAGGAATGGTGAAAAGAATTCAAATATTATGGCAATTCAATCTCCTAATAGCTTGATAAGTGAACCTAAAGCCATAAATAGAGAGTTTAAAGATTTTTATCAGAATTTATATAGGCCGGATTTAGTTTTCAGTAAAACTTTATGCAACAAATTTTTTCAAGATTTGACTCTTACATGTCTCTCCGAAGCAGAGGGTACATCTTTAAATGTTCCTATTTCATTAGACGAGTTAAGGGATGCTCTTGTACGTATGAAGAGGGGTAGGTCTCCGGGATGGGATGGAATCCCACCTGAACTATACCTTTCTTTCTGGGATGAGCTGGGACAGCCTCTGTTGAATATGATTCATTATTCTATTTCGGTGGGTGTTTTTAATAATAGTACTAATATGGCAATTATTACTCTTCTACCTAAGCCTAATAAAGACTCGACCCAGTGTGGCAATTATAGACCACTATCTCTGATAAACAGTGATGTGAAACTGTTCGCCAAAGTTTTAGCCTCCCGTTTAAATGCATTCATGACTAAATTGGTGCATAATGATCAGACTGGTTTCATTAAATCTCGTCTTGCGGCCGATAATGTTTGCCGGTTATTGCACATCATACACGTGACTAGTGGAATGGACATACCGTGTGCAACTCTGTCTTTAGATGCTGAGAAAGCCTTTGACCGGCTTGAATGGCATTACCTTTGGTCAGTATTGGAACATCTTGGTTTAGGCAGAGATTACATTAATATGGTAAAGGTATTATACGCTAATCCCTCTGCTGTGGTCATGACAGGGGGCAACACATCTTCAAAATTTTCTATATTACGTGGGACTCGTCAGGGATGCCCTCTCTCACCACTCTTGTTTGCACTCTCTCTTGAGCCTCTTGCACAGAAAATTCGTCAACATTCTTTGGTTAGTCCTATCACATTTAGTAACACTTCTCATAGAATCTCGTTATATGCAGATGACATTCTTTTATATGTTAGTAATACTGCTGTGTCTATTCATCATATTTTGTTAGTATTTGACTCTTTTAGCCAATTCTCTGGGTATAAGATTAATTGGAACAAATCTATGGGCTGAAATATGTGCCACCAGAAACTGAATTTGAACCATTATATTTGAATTTGAATGGCTAAACTTGAATAATTGCATTGAAAAACTGAATTTGAATCACATCATTTGAAATTGTATTGTTTAATTAAAATTGAATTTATTCAAAAACTGAATCTGAATTGTATCATTTGAAATTGAATTTATTCGTTTGGAACTGAAGTCCAATAAAATTTGATCCTCACTGAAAATTAAACTCTCTATATATCTTCACATTCACTTCTCACAATTCAGATTCAGTTCTCAAATTCAATTTCAAGTTACTGAGACAGACATCCGGGTAGTTGGAGGATGAAGGAAGAGCAATCGAGCGCAGATCGATAGATAGCGTTCATTGGCGACTAGGACTCCTCTTGGGCCAATCAGCACCAATGTTTTGGAGCACAGTACGTTACCCGCCATGAAACTATGGAATTACGATTGTGTCAATAATAATGAATGTAACTTTATAAAACTGAACGTAACTTTTTCAGAAACTATCAAAAATATTCCATTACAAAAGAAGAAAAACACAATTAAAATGAAAAAAAAATGAACTCAGTCGCATACTAATTTAACAGGCTCTTCAAATATGCTTCATTTTTTGTTAATGTTTTTCAAAGATTCGTTTTCGCAAATCGTGGATTCTGAATACATTGCCGCAGTTTTTCGTTTGCTGTTTTGAGACAAAACTCTCGTGGGGGTGGGCTTAACAGTGATCTACTCTGATTGGATAGTGAGCTTTTGATGGACAGGTGCTCTCTGACCCGGATGTACAGACGTCACTCAGTGGCGCGATATTGAAAAGCTCTGCGGTGATTTGTAGTTATGCAATACGTCAGTGCTTTGTTGTATTACTTACTAACAATATGTAAATAATATTTGACCTATAATTATATAATTTAATATTATATGAGACCTTCGATCGTCTAATAATCGTCTTCGATCAGTCTGTAAAGATGAGCTTTCAGGAGAGACATGGAGTGGCATCATCTTCCTCTTATTTATTTAAAAAAATATATATATATATATGTTTTTTAATGCAAAGAACAGGAACATACAAAAGAGAAAGCATACGTACATCACATAATATCAACCAAAACAATAAAGAAGACAAAAATAAATAGAAAAAATAATAATAATTAAAAAAAAAAAGATAATAATAATAATAATGTATATAACAATAAAAGAAGAGGTAGGACATTACATCACACAAAAATGTTCACATGAAGAGATCAAATGCAATGCAGATTCTAACAGTCCTTATGGCTTTCTTATTAGTAGATACTGAAATCAAATTTAGATAATTTTCTATTTCTTTTAAGAAGACAGAGAAGATAGGTTTACAGTTTAAAAATTTGCATTTGTGAATATAGAATTTGCTTAAGAAAATAATTAAATTAATAACAAAACAGACATTTTCGTTTGTGGGGTCTGAATCAAAATACCCAAATATAATGTTTCTCATATGTACTGAGAAGCCTGGCAAAATCTTACACTTGATAAAAACATCAATTTCATTCCAGAGCTTCTGAGTGTAATGACACTGACCAAAATAAATGAACCACTGTTTCATCAGAATTCACACAAAAAGAGCACGTTAGCTCAATGTCAGATTTAAATCTTTGTATAAATTTCTTAACAGGATAGAACCTGTGTATCAACTTAAAGGAAATTTCTTTCACTTTATTTGTGAGAATGAATTTCTGCTGTAAAGACCAGATTTTTTCCAATTAAGGTTACCAAACAAATTATTCCAAAAGGAAATAACAGGTGGAACAGAAATCAAATCCTTAAGAAATAAAGATCTTATAGTTTTTAGCTTTCGACTCTGAAAAACAGATTTGACCAACAGAAGTATCACAAGGTTTAGGAAAGGATGCAGTAGATACTGGTGTGAAGTAATTACTTTTTTTAAAATGCATACATAAACCAGAGGGAATAGCACCCATTACTGTAGCAAATTCTTTTGGGGTTACTGGTATTTGGTATTCAGAAAGAAATTTTGAATATCTGAATAAAAGACCTTGCTTATTAAACAAATGCTCCACTCCTCCTCCTCTTGTCCTTCAAGGCAGCTTGAAGTAAGTTCGTGTTACTGAAGTAACCAATAACATCGATACAATTTTCTAATTTTACAGAAAACACTCTAAATTTCAACACAGTGGTGGAATATTGCATATATTTTATTATATTTATTCACAATGTTTTGATAAACACATATAAAATATCATAATTTTATATATTTTTTAATAATTTTTTTATTGTCATTCACAAGTTTGCAATGCACTGATGTCATGTCATGATGTTATGTAGTTTGATTGTTTGCTCTTTTGCACAGTTATTATATTCAAGGACGTGTCAATGTAGACAGTGCAGATATCAAACTGGTCTTCATTCTACAGCAAGGCAGAAATCTTGGTGCAGATGCTGCATCTGTACATAACAACCTTGAAATTCTTAACCAGTCGCTCGGGAATACCAGCACAAGGCAGGGTCAGCAGCAGTCCGTTCAGCAGTCGGGGCAGAGTCAAACAGTGGACCAAGATATGGCCAGGTTTCAGTTTTGCAGTCATGACAATGACAAAACAGCAACATTTTATTTAGCATGCATTTACAATACAACAATAAATTTGCAAAATAAAGCCAGAACTGTTGCACACTGTAACGTTACATGAATAAAAGTTTTATCGATGTTATTGGTTACTTCAGAAACACAAACTTACTTCAAGCTGCCTTGAAGGACAAGAGGAGGAAGATGATGCCGCTCCGTGTCTCTCCTGAGAGCTCATCTTTACAGACTGATCGAAGATGATTATTAGACGATCGAAGGTCTCATATAATATTAAATTATATAATTATAGGTCAAATATTATTTACATATTGTTAGTAAGTAATACAACAAAGCACGACGTATTGCATAACTACAAATCACCGCGAGAGCTTTCTAATATGCGCGCCACTGAGTGACGTCTGCACATCCGTGTCAGAGAGCACCTGTCCATCAAAAGCTCACTATCCAATCAGAGTAGATCACTGTTAAGCCCACCCCCACGAGAGGTTTGTCTCAAAACAGCAAACGAAAAACTGCGAAGCGTAAGCTGAAATCTGTGGCAATGTATTCAGAATCCACGATTTGCGAAAACGAATCTTTGAAAAACATTAACAAAAAATGAAGCATATTTGAAGAGCCTGTTAAATTCGATGCGACTGAGTTCATTTTTTTTTTTCATTTTAATTGTGTTTTTCTTCTTTTGTAATGGAATATTTTTGATAGTTTCTGAAAAAGTTACGTTCAGTTTTATAAAGTTACATTCATTATTATTGACACAATCGTAATTACATAGTTTCATGGCAGGTAACGTACTGTGCTCCAAAACATTGGTGCTGATTGGCCCAAGAGGAATCCTGTGCGCCAATGAACGCTATCTATCGATCTGCGCTCGATTGCTCTTCCTTCATCCTCCAACTACCCGGATGTCTGTCTCAGTAACTTGAAATTGAATTTGAGAACTGAATCTGAATTGTGAGAAGTGAATGTGAAGATATATAGAGAGTTTAATTTTCAGTGAGGATCAAATTTTATTGGACTTCAGTTCCAAACGAATAAATTCAATTTCAAATGATACAATTCAGATTCAGTTTTTGAATAAATTCAATTTTAATTAAACAATACAATTTCAAATGATGTGATTCAAATTCAGTTTTTCAATGCAATTATTCAAGTTTAGCCATTCAAATTCAAATATAAATGGTTCAAATTCAGTTTCTGGTGGCACATATTTCAGCCCATACAAATCCTCATTAATGCACTTAAATACTTCATCCTCTAAGTCGGTTTTACCATCTTTTATACCAATAGTAGCCAGCTTTAGATATTTGGGTGTGGATATATTTCCGTCTCTACACACAATAGCTCTGAAAAATGTCCAGGGTCTATATAATCATGTAGAGATGGACTTGACTCGCTGGTCAACACTAACTTTTTCTTTACAAGCTCGAATTTCTGTCATCAAAATGGATATATTACCTCGTGTTAATTTTTTCTCTGCTATGATACCTCTGTCTCCACCTTTAGATTTCTGGTCTAAATTGCAAAAATTGGTTTCTAAATTCATATGGAATGGCAAGTCCCCTCATATAAAGTATTCAACATTAAATCGTTGCAAGGATGCTGGTGGACTTGCGCTTCCAGACTTTAGGCTTTATCATTGGGCTTTTACATTACGAGCTCTCACGGTATGGTTAAAGCCAGGCTCTGCTGTATCTTGGCAACCAATTGAATTTAATATGGTTTTACCTTATAGATTACAGGATTTAATTTATTGTAATACTCCGTTGAAGAGCATAAAACAGCGTTTTGGCCCAATAATAACATATCTCCTTTCTACCTGGCAGGCGGCTTCAAAGTATTCCAATGATGACTATAAATGGCATTCTCATTCTCCATTATTCCGTAATCATGGTCTTCTTTCAGATAATAAGCCTTTTGTTTTCTCAGACTGGAGTGATAGAGGGATTCATGTTTTGGCTGATGTTTGGGGGGACAATGGTTTAACGAATGTTTAATGATTTCCGTGCTGAATATAATTTACCAGGCACTTCATTTTTCTTTTATCTGCGCCTAAGATCTGCCATGCGTGCATATGGGGTTCCTTGGGGCTCTAGTATTCCCTGTCTGACTTTGCATACGTTGCTTACTTCATGTGGAAATACAAGGGGTATAGTTTCATCCCTATACATGTTGTTTCTGGAGGCTTCTTACAAAAAGTTACCAGTTGTAGATGTTTGGAGCAGAGATATTTATGGGATTGGCTCAGATAAAAGTAATGACATATGTTGGAACTCAATATGGGCTAACCTCAAACATGTCTCTAAAAACCCTAATCATCAATTGATCCATTTCAAGATGATTCATAGGATGTATCTCACTCCCAGGAAGCGTCATTTAATGAAGCTTTCCACTTCTCCTGCATGTAACTTTTGCTCAAGTGGGTGTATAGGCACATACATGCACATGTTTTGGGACTGCCCTGAAGTCAAAGAATTTTGGAGACATGTCTCCACGACGTTGAAGGACATTTTGGAGTTTGAGGTACCATGCTGTCCGAGACTTTTGGTTCTAAGTGATGATTCCTCTTACACTCTCTCTTTAATGCAGAAAAAGTTGTTTTTCTGTAGACTTACTGCTGCTAAGAAAATGCTTGCCTTACGTTGGAAACCTCCACACTCTCTAGCGTGGACTCACTGGATGCATTCTTCTAGGACATTGTGAACATGGAGCTCTCAGTGGCAAGGTTACATGGTGCCTCTCAGAGGACTATCTCAGCATGGCTAGATGCAATTTCAGAAATTAAGGAGCGGTTGTAAGATATATGTCTCATATTTCTACTTTTATGTCTTTATTTATTGTATTTCGATTTTGATTTACACTCATCTAAGGCTATCTATTCATGCTTTGTATGTACTTCTGGGAGATGGGGATGGGGGTATGGTCGCCTTGGGGAAATGGGAGGGTAATTTAAGGGGGGGTGTTCAGAACTATGGTTATTTTATTTTTACTTTTGATCTTTGTATATTTACATTCTGTAACCTAATAAAAATTTGATCACAAAAAATTATATGTATAGAATGTTATAATAATGAATGTATTCCTAGTTCTATGAGAGAGGCATTGATCATTCTTTTACCAAAACCAGGAAAACCGAACACAAAGTGTGGAAATATGCGACCTATAAGCCTAATAAATACCGATACCAAAATACTATGTAAAATCTTGGCAAAAAGGTTAGAGACTGTGCTTCCGGGCATTGTGGGTGATGATCAAGGTGGGTTCATTAAGAGCAGACAGGGATTTCATAACGTAAGCATAGCCAAAAAGAGGAAAAGGATATGGCTCTTCTCTCGCTTAACACGGAGAAAGCTTTCGATAGAATCGAATGGGCTTATCTCTTTGACGTTAGTGTAAAATTTGGATTTGGAAGCTCCTTTTTACATTGGATCAAATTATTACATTCCAATCCAGTGGCTGAA
Organism: Xyrauchen texanus; assembly: GCF_025860055.1. Lineage (NCBI taxonomy): Eukaryota > Metazoa > Chordata > Actinopteri > Cypriniformes > Catostomidae > Xyrauchen > Xyrauchen texanus. The sequence goes on along the minus strand of NC_068298.1, from coordinate 43,177,943 downwards.
ATCTTAACCAATGAGGTGATTTCTGAGCCATTTAATATTACAAGAGGGTGCCCTCAAGGCTCACCACTGTCCCCACTTTTATTCATTTTGGCTATCGAACCACCAGCAATAGCCGTAAGGTCTAGCAATCACATACAAGGGATAACAATGGGTGGCAAGGAACAAAGTAGCTTTATTCGCTGACGATGTAGTGCTTTTCTTAAAACAGTTAAACGCCTCTCTACCTGCACATTTAGATCTGATCAATCAATTCGTAAATATATCTGGATAATATATCCAAATACATCACATTTATTTACCTTGAAAATATCACCCAGCTTTACATATTTGGGTATCAAAATAGTTCCCCAATTAGAAAATATAATTTCTACAAATTATAATGCTATAATGGAATCAACATCTAAAAGATCTAGAGAGATGGTTATCTTTACCAATTTCATTGATAGTAAGGATTAATATATTGAAGATGAATATTTTGCCTAAATTCATGTATATATTCCAAAATAACTGTCTTGTGTAATCAAAAAATAATAAACAAATTGTAAAAAAAATAAATAAATAACAATGTTAGAATAAAATATACACACATTTAAGAAAAGTCATGGTCCTATGTTTATATGGGTTTTATTTCAACTAAGTTATTACATTGCAAAATTTTAAAATTGTTAAAATGAACGCCGTGGTAGTTCTAGTGTTAAATTCAGTAAAATTTAATGCGTTATAGCTTTTCAAATAGTTCAAATAATACAGAAGCAGATCATGTTAATAACTATAAACTCAGAAACTGCCATTTCTCAGTGTGGTCGGTGCCTCTTCAATGAGTTGCGCGAATGTCCCGATCTAAGGGGGAGAGATTGAAATCGCACTGGCTGAGAGAGACTCTGCCTCGGGGAACTCATCCCTCGAGCGCGCACGCCAAATGCATTTATGTCCATATGCATTTCTTATCATGAAGAAAAATGCCAATATGCAGCTTTATTAATTTGAGAGCACTTTGCACATTAGTTTGGAAATGTTTTTTATTCATTCTATTGTATGCTTGTTTATTTAGGTTTTGTTTTTTAGTACTTGATAAAAACTTAAAGTAAAAGTTGAAGCAAATCTTATATAAGTGTTCAAAAATACTTTAAGCATACATTGTTCAGTTTTGTTATAATTAAAAAACAATATATTTAAATTAAAGTGTTGCTCAATGGCATATTTTTGTTCTTAGTTCTGCTGCTGATGTTTTGTTAACTTTGTTATTAAAAGAGTGTTGTTCAGTAACCTGTTTTTGTGTTTTACTTTGGTACCGAAAATGGTATCGAGTACTGTGAAATTTCACTGGTATTGGTACCGACTACTGAAATGTTGGTACCGTGACAACACTACTTTAAATATGCCCATATTAGAAAATCACCATATTATAATGATTTCTGAAGGATCATGTGACACTGAAGACTGCAGTAATGATGCTGAAAATTCAGCTATGATCACAAATTGCGTTTTACAATATATTCAAATAGAAAACTGTTCTTTTAAATTGTAAAAATAGTTCACAATATCACTGTTTTTACTGTATTTTGGGTCAAATAAATGCAGTCTTGGTGAGCAGAAGAGACTTCTTTTAAATGGTAGGGTAGGTCTAAAATTAAGTAAAGTCTTTATGTAAAGAAAATATATAGTCAGATATCTTCTTTTAACTTAAAACTTGATTTTGATCATTAAGTCTCCTCACATTCATTCTCTTTCTGTCACATTGCTCACTGATATGCCCAGGGGAGGGGTCTTTTGTCTCCTCTGGTGTGAATTACCTCAATATTCATGATCGTTCACACCTCCTCGCATATTACCTTTCAACACTAAAATTGTCTTACAAAAGTTCAATTACTATATTGTTTTGTATGAATGAGTGATCAGGATGGTTTTCACATAATTTTGTAGCAAAAACTCTAGGCTACAAGATCCAGTTCTCAAAAGGCTTGTGGACAAATGTTTAGTATGTTTTATATGGCCTTATTTCAATGACTTAGAATTTAATTTTTTTTCAAACCCATGCATAAACATTATTTTCTCACATAGACGTACAGACATGTTGCTTACATATTATTTTAGCCCAGTTTGTGCTGAATACAGTGTTATCAGACTTTAGCCATTAATATGTTCTTAAGCAACTGAAAAAAGCACAAATGTCAAGGCATGTCAAAACATCTCCAGGGCCCAAAACACCCTCAGAACCCAGAGGGTTAAAGAAATGATTGCATCAACATCAACAACAAGGTTTCATCATTCATCAAAGGACTAATTCAGATAAGTTTTATCACTTTCACTATATGCAACTATCCAGTCGCAGATCATTCTTTTGCATTTATAATTTATTCTTGTATATATTTGGGATTATTTTTTATGATTGGTTTATGGAAAATGTTACTTTACTTTAAGTTTGTGTTTCTGATTTTGCACTTTTGGTGTATTTAGTTCTATAATATATCCATATTAAGAAAATAAATTGTCTGTTATATTGTTTTTTATTTATTTTTGAAACTCAACCAGTTTAGTGATAAATTGCTATGAAGATCCCTCCCAAAATAATTTCAGATTTATAATGAACTTTTGCTCATAGAAGAATTAGTTTGTTATAGTGTAGAGAAAATTAGCATTTCAAAACTTTATAAGTCCACAAGTATTTATCTTAAGCACTTTTTAAGACAAATATGTATTTCTATAAAAAACACATGTGGCCCTCTAACTTATAAAACAATGTAATTTTGTGAACTGTTGTGTTTAACTTCTAATAAGGAGACCAGTCAAACATAGTCATAACCCAGTTTTAGTTGTAGCGTCCATGACAGATGAAATTGGTCTAAACTTTGCATGCATATTTTTTGTTGTAGCATCCTCAAAAGGTTTTTTATCAAAGTATATGAAGTTTCCCTAAGTTTGCTTTGCGTTTTGCAGATATAGGTAAATTTTTCCAAATGAGCAAGGCCCAGGCATTTCATTGGCTTATATCTTCAAAACACTTTTACCAATCAAAATTATTTTGATACATTTTTGCCAGCATGGTCTAGAGCTGACGTATGTACAATTTGGTGAAGATCCGATGAACGCCCTAGGAGGAGTTTGAAAAAGTATGTTTTTCAGAAAATTTGAATGACGGAAACAATTTAGAGATGTAAATAAAATGGAGATATACATTTCATAGGACCTGACGCAAGGATTCAGATGGAACAAGAACTTTAATTTTAGTCTGTGCAGATGCGGAGTTAACACAAACAGAAATTTGCTTATTATAGCACCACTTTGTGGCCGATTCTCAAAAAATGTGTTACACAGCCTCGTTTTGACACTACTAACCCTAATGGTCAGCCATTCACATTTGATGTTATTAGCTGCTGAAATTTGATTGGCTAATGGGTGGCCATGTTATTTTATTTGTCTAAGTGATATTGTAATACAAGTTCGCATTTGCGAAAAACCAATTGTCCACCAATTTTCAACTTCATTGATCATATGGTTGTGGAGTTTTTTTTGTTTTTTTTAGTGCCCCCTGTTGGCGTCATTTGACACAACTTTGCATGCAGTCTTGATACACATAGACATGTTGTCTATGTGTATCACGTTTCATTATGTTTGCCCTTCTCCTTGGTAGATATACATCAATTCGTAAAAAATGGATGACACATGACCAATTCATATCTCTGCAACACTTTGACAAATCAAAATACTTTTGATAGCTTTTTGTCAGGAGGTTTCGTGCAAATTGGACATACAGCCTAAGAGGAGTTCGAAAAAGTAGGTTTTTCCAGAGTTGACATAGAAAAGGTGGAGGACGTTATTATAGTGCCAACTAGTGTTTGTTTTCCTGAGTAGTGGGTGCAATTATGAACCATCCCATCAAGTTTGGGGTCTCGGCGATATATGGTTCCTGATGCCCAAACATTTTTAGGACAGAACAATTATCAGAAAATCTTACAAAAACATAGGGTTCCCTACTTTGTAGGGAAAGAATGACACGAAGAACACTTTAAATATATTAAGTAATTTACAAATGTTAAAATAGGGCAGTCAATTCTATGTGCTGCTTTGGAATGATTACTAATAAAAACTAAAAAAATATAGCTGCAAGCATGAATGCAGATTCCTCCTCAAAATGTCAAATAATTAAAAAATTGATCAGTAGAGGGTTAGGTTTAAACCCTCCCAATGGACGAATCCTAAAAAAAAACCATATCTTTCAGTCTTAATCCTAAATGAAAAATGATTTCTGTGGCTGGATTTGAACCTCTGACCCTTCACTTACCAGCACAACATCTAAGCCAAGTTAGCTATTCCCATTGCTGAGTATTTCTGCTTTTAGTTTCTGTTTAAAAAAAGAACCAGTGGCTAGCATTGTCAGATTTGGCCCAGGTTTAAACAGCTGTAATTCAGTCATCTTTTGACATATCAAGTGAACTTTCACTGTTACACAATGTTAGGTTTGAAAAACCATCAGTCAAAATGACATTTGATTTATTGACTCATATATATTGAGGCAATGTGAACATTTACATAAATACGCCACTTTCAGTCATTTTGTATTGTATTCATGTTTGCCAAGTAACACATTGAAAGACATCAATTCTACACATGGGTACCAAATTTCAAGTCATTTGGATCTACGGTTCAAGAGTGTAGGTTTTCCCAAATGGTCAGGGTACAGGAAAATCCATCATGGCAGACCTTATGGGTCCTTGAGACTTTTTTGTTCCCCATGAGAAATGAGGCATGTACACCAAAGATGTATAGTTTAAGAGAAGAAGAATTTTGTAGGTTTCCCCAAATTTTCACTGTACAAGAAAATCCATCATGGCAGAAATGATGGGTCCTTGAGGCTTTTTTGTTCCCCATAAGAAATGAGGCATATACACCAAGTTTCAGAAGAATTGGACAAATTGGGTGGAAATACCATCACTTTGAAAAATGGGACTTTTGGGCATGGCCTGTAGCATGAATGTGGGCCATTCTGGTGTGGGGATTCCAGTTGGCCTGTAGTATCAATTTGCCAAATTAGAAAATTTTGGACCAGTGACTGAGATATTGGGGCGCAAGGAGAATAATAATAATTCTCTTTGTGATATGTTTTTGGAAAAAGTCTGATGAACAGTGTATGAGGAGTCAGAAAAATTTAAACTTCAAATCATAAAAAAACAAACATTTATTTTAAATCTAAATAAAAATAGCTAGTTCACTTTTGAGGTACTATCTGGGCAAGATAGTTATGCAAAAAAGTGTACAAGAGTTATAAGCCAAAACAACAATCTCTTGACCAGTAGGGGACAGTGTACAAAGTTTAATCCCAATCCCTCAAAGCGTTACAGAGAAAAAGTTAAATTTTGTCGTGAGTGCCTCTAGATGATGCTGGCCAATATTTTTGTAAAATCGGAAAAACGGCCTAGGACGAGTTTAAAAGGTACGTTTTCAAAACATAAAAAAATGGCAGACAGGAAGTTTGCTCGATCATGACATAATTGGTTGCATTGTTCTTGATATGAACTAGAGAATCTATCAAGACCAGATTCATGAGAGTAGTCAAAAGGAGTCAATAGATATTAGCATTTTTATGAAATAGCACTATAATTTTTTACCACAGAGTGGCACTGTCCTGAAAATCTTGAGTCACTACAGAGCATGGCGCCAAAGACAAAAGTCGTTCGTAAAAAAATTTTTATAACTAAACTCAAAATGGCCGACATAGGAATTTTTTATATCGTTTGGACTCGATATGCCCTACTGAATCTAATGAGACCAATTTGATGATTTTATGACATTTTATGTGAAACCGATTTCACGGTATACCACGACTGATGCGACCAATTTCAATTCTAGTGAGACTTTTCTAGTTTAAAGTGTTACGGAGATTGTCAATTCGAACCTCTCAAACAGTAGCAGCCCTGACACGCCAAACAGCACTGAGGAAAAGAGCAACTGTGCTATGCGGCAAAAAAATAAATTAATAAAAAATTACACACCATCACCTTTAAAAAAAAACTCAGGATTTTACATGAGTAAAAGTAACTGTTATATTTTGACAAAATGTTAGTTTTATAAGAGATAATCTAAAAGGTAGAATCTATTAGACCTCATTTTATATCAACAGTGGCAGTTGTAGTTAAAGTTTCAAGATGTGTTTCAGCTAATATTTATTTTTCATAAATACATTATTATTATATAACTGTTATATTTTGACAAAATGTTAGTTTTATAAGAGATAATCTAAAAGGTAGAATCTATTAGACCTCATTTTATATCAACAGTGGCAGTTGTAGTTAAAGTTTCAAGATGTGTTTCAGCTAATATTTATTTTTCATAAATACATTATTATTATATTACTATTATTTAAGACTAGCACACTGACCATGGTAATGAGGAGCCTTTCCTTCTGTGTAATATGTGTATAAATATTTAACATTAGGCAAAAAACAGGATAATAATGGGCCCATATAAGTGAATATGCTCTTCAATTTCTAAAAGGGGGAGAGAAACTTCCTGTAGATTTTGACATCAACAACAAAAATAATGTCACTTGATGCATGTCCTTATACTGGAAAATCATGTACAAAACGATGCAACATAAATGGAAATGCGACCCAGGATACATTAAATACAGGTTATGTTTAATCTATGGCAGGTCAACACTTGATTTCCAATGTAAAAGGAGCAGTATATGTTAATTATTAATAATCATAGGACATTACTTTAAAGTTCACACAG